>NW_025979226.1:0-3045 GCF_021869965.1 Rhincodon typus | reverse complement strand
ACACACACACACACACACACACACACACACACACACACACACACACAAGGCAAGGATTATGGACACGGAAGGAAAAATTATCACAGAGACACAGTTTTTGAACCAGATCAGATCACAGATATTGATCATGAGATAACAAGGTGTAGAGCTGGATGAACACAGCAGGCCAAGCAGCATCAGAGGAGCAGGAAAGCTGACGTTTCGGGTCTGGACCCTTCTTCAGAAATGGGGGAGGGGAAGGGGATTCTGAAATAAATAGAGAGAGAGGTTCATCCAGCTTTACACCTTGTTATCTCAGGTTTTCCAGCATCCTACTATCTCTGAATCAGTTTTAACCCCACTGCAAAGCCTCTTCTAAGGATGCCTACCTTGAAGAAGTTACCCTCCTCCCTCCGGAATGACCGCGGTGGATTTCTCTCCCACTGCAAATCCATCTTCCATCCGTCTCCCCCTCTCTCTCTATTTATTTCAGAATCCCCTTCCCCTCCCCCATTTCTGAAGAAGGGTCCAGACCCGAAACATCAGCTTTCCTGCTCCTCTGATGCTGCTTGGCCTGCTGTGTTCATCCAGCTCTACACCTTGTTATCTCAGATTCTCCAGCATCGGCAGTTCCTACTATCACAGATATTGATCAGTTGTTTTCTTTTGACTCCTTCCAACTCTTAGCTAATGATGTTGTAAATACCTCGATTTTCATTCATTGGTTGAGGGTGTACCCTTTCAGGGTTTCTGAGGATGATACTTCCCATTTTCCTTTCCATAAAGGAATTTGCCAAGAAAGCACTTTATAGGAAAACAATGAGTGAAAGTGGCTACTAGGAAATTTCTACTGTCATAGTGTGCAGCAGAAACTCCCAGCCTGTGAAGGAGAAAGCACCTAAACCTCTTTCTCTCTGCCTTGTGTAGAGAAGTAAGAGAGAATTTTTTGTTAACAGTCTTCTGGATATTTCTGAGTGTGCTGTGCTCACAGGTCTATCACAAAATGACCAATCCAAAGGCTCTCATTAGGTAGATTTTCCTTACTTAAAGACTCTTGAGGCTGGTTTCTCTGAAAAATTGGAATCTTCTCAGGCACAGAACTACCTGAACATGTACCCCGTAGGTTCAAGACATGAGTACGTTCCACCATACAGACACGATTTGGCCCCTGTCGCTGTGGCCATTCCCTCAGAAACATTTAAAAGACAGTTGGATAAGTGCATGAATAAGAAATCTTTGGAGGTATATGGGCCAAGCGCAGGCAGGTGGGACTAGTTTAGTCGGCATGGACTGGTTGGACCTATTTCCTTGCTGTATGGCTTTATAAATGCCATTCTATAAAGGAACAGTGACAAAGAAAAAAATCAGTGCTCAAAGTTATATTTCTTTGAACTGGTTTTGTCTGCATAATTTAACATTATAATGCTAACATGTCTGAACATTTCATTCACAGTAAACTGGGGAAATTCTGTTTTCCTGCACTGAGTAAGCAGACACCATAAATGCAGTAAAATAAGTTGTGCAGTAATCCAATTAACCTGATTCAATCTGTTAGTGCCACAAGCCCAGCAAGCGACTACAGAAAGAGGCGGAAGTCTGAACCTTCAGTGAACCAACAGAGAGCACAGAGTGATCACACAATGCAGAAGGGCAGTGTTGACCTCCATGGAATACCCAGGAGGTCACTAACTAATTCTTCACCATCTTCACCATCCAGACTTAAAGGTAAGGTGCCAAATTACCTGCTGCGGTAAACTGCAGCCAGTAGAGACTAAGGTCTTTTACTTCAATAAGCATAAGTTAAATATTTATGTTAAAATTTGGTGTTTCAGTAAATGAAATGCTTCTAATTGCTGTAAAATTTGGATGGCAATATATGTTGTGTGAAAATAACTAGTTTGTATTGAGAATTTGGCAAAGGATTCGATTTTCCCCAGTCAGTCTGGAATAACCATTGTTGTTTTAGAGTGACAATGTGTTCTCCCATCGTTGGTGAAGATTCCTTTTTGTGCTTGTCAGTAAGATGAAATCCAAAGTGCATTGACACCTTTTTTGATTTCACTACAACCCTTCTGCCCCTCAGTATATGCATTGGCAAGTTGAGGACCAGCGTCCTGACTTCTAGGAGCTGTGTGAAGCTGGGGTCTGACTTTGCAGTTGTAATGAGAAAGTTGGCTGCTGGTCAATGAACCAATCTCAGGTTGCAACATTTTCTGACAACAATGGTGTACTAAAATAGTAAAGGGATCACATTGTCACCATGTAGGAGATGCCTATGTAGCTCAACTCATCCTCATTTGTCAAATATTCATTGCTAACTTTGAAAAGATCTCCCTTCAAACCCAAGAAAATAAATTGTCAGGAATATGAATGAGTCAAATGCAGTATTTTCTCCTGTGCCTTTTGGCCAAACCTTTAGCATCTCCAGCAGGTATGATGCCAAAGCAGTGTGCAGTCTGCCATCCATCCTGTTCACACAGCCTCGGAGTAACAGTACAAATGAATGACTCAACTTAATCAGTCCTAGGAAGAAGATAATGCTGTCATTTCTTTATATTTGTCGAATGATCCTGTGTGTGTGCTAAGATTATAAGGTACTATAAATTTCAATATTGATGCATTGGCTTTCTGAAGGTTTCTGAAAAACTTTTTTAAAAGACCAATTTTTGGCTGCATTAGCGTTATTTATCAGACAAATTATGTTGTCAAAGCAGTGTTGCTGATAATTCTGAATTTATTGAAAAAAATGTTGATACGCTCTAAGTTTAGAAATGAAGAAGTTTTCTTGTAAAAAGTTGCCACTCTTATGTTATTCACTTTACTTTCTGCCTAAGGTCACCTACCTATTGTTCAGCTCTTTTTATTATACTTTATTAATGTACAAAGTTATGGATTCATGGATAAGCTAAGAATCAATATGAATGCCTATGTAAAATAGAATGTTTACATGAAAAGTTGTATTGCTTTTTTTGAAAGTTACTTCAATTAAATAGGGGACAACAAGGTGCAGGGCTGGATGAACACTTTTTTTTTTTTTTTTTTTTTTTTTTTTTTTTTTTTTTTTTT
>NW_025979225.1:0-6170 GCF_021869965.1 Rhincodon typus | reverse complement strand
GTTGTAATTGTACCAGCCTCCACCACTTCCTCTGGCAGCTCATTCCACACACGCACCACCCTCTGTGTGAAATAGTTGCTCCTTAGGTCCCTTTTAAATCTTTCCCCTCGCACCTCAAACTTATGCTCCTCTAGTTTTGGACTCACCTATCTTGGGGAAAAGACCTTGGATACTCACTTGGTCCATGCCCCTCATGATTTTATAAACTTCTATAAGGTCACCCCTCAGCCTCAAATGCTCCAGGGAAAATAGCCCCAGCCTGTTCAGCCTCTCCCTATACCTCAAACCCTCTAACCCTGACAACATCCTTGTAAATCTTTACTGAACCCTTTCAAGTTTAACGGCATCTTTCCTATAGCAGGGAGACCAGAACTGAATGCAGTATTCCAGAAGTAGCCTAACTAATGTCCCGTACAGCTGCAACATGACCTCCCAACTCCTATACTCAATGCACCGACCAATAAAGGCACTAAAATTGTGAGTAAAATTGTTTTTAATGGCCTTTGTTACAGTGAAGTGTGTGGAAGTACTCGGGAGGTGTTACGGTGAGTTTCTGGATTTGTGCGGTGTTGGGCTGGAGATGTAGATGGGTTAGTGACCTGCCTGTACCCAGTTATGGATTTATCAATGACTGCCTCTGGGTCTGCAGCATGACAGAGGGATGAGGTCAAGATTGTAACAAGACTGTGCATGATGCTCTTTTGCAATGTGGAGCCAGGTTCCTCCATGTTGCTTCCAAAATTGTGTAGGTTAGGTGGATTGGCCATGGTTTTTTTCCATTTCTTCATTCACAGGATGAGGGCATTGCTGGCCAGGCAGCATTTATGGCCCATCCCTAATTGCCCAGAGGGCAGTTCAACCACATTGCTGTGGGTCTGGAGTCACATATAGGCCAGACCAGGTAAGGATGGCAGTTTCCTTCCCTAAAGGGCATGAGTGAACCAGATGGGTTTTTCCAACAATTGGCAATGGATTTATGGTCATCATTAGGTTCTTAATTCCAGATATTTTATTGCATTCAAATTCCACCATCTGCTAAGGCAGGATTCGAACCTGGGTCCCCAGAATGTTATCTGGGTCTCTGGGTTAACAGTTCAGTGATAATACCACTAGGCCATTGCCTCCCCATTTCAATGCAGGGTTACAGGGATAGGGTGGTGTGGGGTGGGTTTGGATGGGCTGCTCTTCAGAATCTCTGTTTGGATCAATGGGCTGAATGGCCTACTTCCACACGATAGGGATTCTATGATTCTAAGTTGACGAGGTGGTTTAACCAATCTGCCAAAGTCTGTAAGGAGTTCCTCTGGATCTTACAGAGTAGGTACGTGGGAAAGACGATTTCTCAGGGTCATCAGCCCTAGTCTTAATCAGTGATGTCTGTGTCATCATGTCCTTCCTGGAAAGGTCACAGTTCACAGCTCTCTGGTTCTCATTTAGGGAAATCAAAGCATTCCCTGTTTCTTCAAAGGTTACCATTTGACCTTTGGAGACAGTTAAAGCTTCCCAGGCTTTGTATCCTCACTCTGCGCAGCTCCTTTTCCCGGTAAGGACCAGCAATGAGTCTCCAGTTGAAGACACAGCCTTGGTCTGCTCTATAATGCTTCTCTCTGGCATTGAAGGAGACCAACTGAGTTTCACCAGGATACTCCGGGATTATTTTATTGAGGAGAAACAGAGGAAACTGGCACTGTATTTCCAGAGTTTTGACAAATGATCAAGGTGAAATTTACAAACCTCTTCCAGGGCATTACAGCATTAGGATTGAGATTGGAGGAGCGCACTAGCTTGATGTGTCTGGTCACACCACACCCCCGGCTACAACAAATAATTAAAACCATAAGGCATATGAGCAGATGTAGGCCATTCAGCCCATGGGGTCTGCTCCACCCTTCAATGAGATCATGGCTTATCTGATCATTCTCAACTCCATTTCCCTGCTTTTTGTCCATAACCCTTGATTCCTTTACTGATTAAAAATCTGTCTCTTTCAGCCTTGAATAGACTTAATGACCCAGCTTTGACATCCCTCTGCAGTAAAAAATTCCACAGATTCCCTGCCCCCGAGAGAAGAAATTCCTCCCTATCTCTGTCTTAAATATGTAACCACTTATTCTGAGATGTTGTCACTTGGTCCTAGACTCTCCCACAAGGGGAAACAATCCCTCCACATCTACCCCATCAAGTCCCCCAGGGATCTCATACGTTTCAATGAAGACACCTCTTATTCTTTTAAATTCCAATGAGTACAGGCCCAATCTGCTCAGCCTCCCTCAAAACGACAGTCCCTCCGTACCAGTATGAACTGACTGAACCTTCTGTGGACTGCCTATCTCTCCTCAGATAAGGGACCCAAAACTGTTCTCTGTATTCCAGCTATGGTCCAACTAGTGCCTTTTAAGTGATTTATTGAAATGGCCAGTTATATAACCTTCTCTTTACTAGCTGCAGAATAAAAAGATCCATCAAGCAGATTTCTTTAATAAATAACAAAAACATTGTTTATTCTAAAACAAGGCTTATTCTGAAAAGATAGTTGACAGACACGGTTTGAAAAAAACAGAAGTATTAATATTCCCCCTCTAAGTAACCCCAACACACACGTGAACACATGAAAAAATAACCTTTCTTTTGCAGATTTTTACCCACACCAGTGATTCTCCATGTCACCTTCCACAACTACCACTCCCAAATCTCCGCAATTAAGATCTGGCAGGAACAATCATCCAGGCATAATTGGACTCACACATGGCACCCTTTCTATCAAGTAGGTGAAAGGGAGGCAGCAGGGGTGAGGGAAACCCTACCTCTCCTGAGCGAGGAGGTGATACTGCATTACAGCTCCGCACTCCTGTGTGACCCAGTGATTCTGAAAGTGTCAGTACGTCAATGCTTAGCACCCAGCCTCAGTCTTACCTTGCTGTCTGTCATGGGTAAGTAAGGTACTGATGGCTCTGCCGTAAGGGTCTCAGGTGACAGCACACAGGGTGCACGCTGCCACACAGTTTCTTGTCCACTACAAGCAGCCTGAGGGTGGAATTGAACCCAGGTCCCTGCTGCTGTGAGGCGATAGTGCTAACCACTGAGCCACCAGCCTATATCCTTGGGGCCACAGAGACATTCTTTTGGGGTGAAGTGGCCAATGACAGATGCGCAAATCATCTCACAATACAGGGTGGGCCATTTCGAACTGAGATGAGGAGGAACGTCTTCACCCAGAGAGTGAGGAGCCTGTGGAATTCTCTGCCACAGAAAGTGGTTGAAGCCAAAGCATTGAATGTTTTCAAGAAGGAGATAGATATAGTTCTTAGAGCTAAAGGGATCAAAGGATATGGGGGGGGCGGGGCGCAGTGAGAGCAGGAACAAGGGACTGAGTTGGATAATCAACCATGATCATGCTGAATGGTGGAATAAAAGGGCCGAATGGCCTCCTCCTGCTGCTATGTCTGTTTCTATGTTGCTGTGAGATGAACGGATTGTACGAGGAGTGCAACTGAGAGAGATGTCAAGTAAAAGTTAACTCTACTTTTAGTCTACAAAAAGCTACTGAGCATGTGCATCACGGGAACCATGTCATTAGTGACATCAGGTCACATGGATGGTGACCACAAAACTAAAATCCTGTGGATGCTGGCAATCTGAAATAAACACAGGAAGTGCTGGAGAAACTCAGCAGGTCTGGCAGCATCTGGAGAGAAACAAAGTCTGCTATGACTCTTCTGTCTCCGCAGATGCTGCCAGACCTGCTGAGTTTCTCCAGCACTTTCTGTGTTTATTTCAGATCCCATGGAACTGGAACCTGTGCTGCGTTACACAGATGTCCTCGCTGACCATCCCCTGTTCTATTCAACAATGCCTGTTCACATTCACTCACCTGATCTGACCACAAAAGGCGCTATAGAAATATAAGAACTTCCCCCTTTGGTAATAATCGTCTCTCAGTTTCAAGTTCAGCGAGAAAAAGGTTTGAATTCCTGACCCCTGCTGTTTGTAATAATTAGCTGACAGGGAATGTGGCTATAAACTGCCTCCTGTACAGTGATGAGTTGAACGGTGCGTCAATGCTTTGGGAGTGCAGACAGCTAGGTAATTGTCTCCAGTCAGTTGGAGGTCTTTGGGTTTGCAATGGAGAGTTTAACACAACTGCAGCTTACTGAGTGTGTCACAATAAAATCCCCCAAACCAGTGGACAAATCAGAGTTCACATTTCATAAAGATGATGTTTATTTTTGCGCTGATTTTTCTAGCTCAAAGCCAGTAACGTGCCAGGTACACATTCAAGTTCCCATACATCTGGGCTCCAAGCCTTTGCATTTCATATCTTGTGACCTATCATTTTCTGATTTCTCTCATTACCTCACAGGTTGTAAAACTCCACAGTTCTGAAATTCCTTTGCTCGATGGACCTGTTCAGAAATGAATTAGCAAGTGAGAAACCAACCCCATCCCCATCTAAATTATAACACTGTAAAGACTCAAGGTTGGAAATACACTACATGTGACAAGTGTTTGATATTTGTAAGTAACCAGGGTATTCGGTAATTGACATTTACTGAACCATTACTGCAACATCCAGTACAGCCTCCTCTGTGAGACGAAGCAGTCAGCTCACTCTGCTCTGCACAAATTATGGCTGTGCATGCCCTTTGGAATCCAGGCATGTACCAAACCTGCTTCAGCGTCCGGCTGTCAGAATAGCCCTGTTCAGTGTGTGTTATTTTGCAGATCTCCAGACTTTCAGAATTCAAAGGATCACAGAGGATTGTGACAGGGCAGAATGAGGCCCATTGGCCCACAATGTCTTTTCTATTCCCCAGTGCCAATTCCTTGCCTTTTCCCCATATCCCTGCTCACCTTTTTTAATCCAAATAAATATCTAATACCCTCTCAAATGCCTCAATCGAACCTGCCTCCACCACATTTCTAAGCAATGCACTCCAGACCCTAACTACTCGCTGTGTGAGAAAGGTTTTTGCTCACATTGCCCTTGCTATGTTTACACATCACTTTAAATCTATGCTCTCTCATTCTTTTCTCTTTAACGAGTGGAAGCAGCTTCTCCCTCCCTGCTGCTTGTGATTTTGTAAACCTCTATCAATCTCCTCTCAGCCTTCCTCTCTCCAGGGCGAACACAGTCCCAACATCTTCAATCTATCCTCATACAGCCAAGTTTCTCATGCCTGGATCCTACAGCCCCTGATAAAATGATGATGAATTTGAATTTGCATACTTGTTTGCAGTGGTGCTATATTGATTGTGTTATTTAACTGGTTTGTGTTAGAGCCCTCTTTGAACTGTTTGAAGAAATTGATTTCTATTTATCTTCTGGTTTAGATACCTTTATGAATAGTGCACACAATTGAAAGGGACATTTCCCTCTGCTTTTCCTCCATCTTCAGTGGCTGGGCCTTCGTGTGCCTGGGCTGTAAGGTCTGAAACTTCTTCCCTAGACCTCTCTAAATCTCCTTTGATATTACTTCAAATCTCCCCCTCCCTCTCTCTTTCTCTCTCTCTGTAACCAAACTTTGGCTCATCTCCCTTCGCAACTCTGTGTCAATTCCTATCTGATCACAATCTTCTTAAATCATGAGGGGTCTGGACAAAGTAAATAGGGACAAACCGTTCCCACTCATGAAAGAATTGAGAAAGAGATGGCAGATTTAAAGTAGTTGGTAAAAGAAACAAAAATGATGCGACAAGAAACACTGAATTTCATACAGTGAGGCGCCAGGTAATGCACTTCCCTACAGGCTGGAAGCAGGCCATTTGGCCCATCAAGTCCACACCGACCCACACCATCCCTGTAACCCTGTATTTCCCATGGCTGATCCATCTAGGCTGCACATCCCTGGACACTCTGGGCAATTTAGCATGGCCAAACCATCTAACTCGCACATCTTTGGACTATGGGAAGAAACCGGAGCACCCGGAGGAAACCCACGCAGACACAGGCAGAATGTGCAAACTCCACACAGACAGTCGCCCAAGGGTGGAATTGAACCTGGGTCCCCAGTGCTGTGAGGCAGCAGCGCTAAACACTGAGCCAGAGATAGTAAGAACAGCCGATGCTGGAGTCTGAGATAACAAGGTGTGGAGCTGGATGAACACAGCAGGCCAGGCAGCATCAGAGGAACAGGAAAGCTGACGTTTCAGGTCTGGACCCTTCTTCAGAA
>NW_025979224.1:0-6170 GCF_021869965.1 Rhincodon typus | reverse complement strand
GAGGGATTGAGTTTCGGAGCCATGAGGTCATGTTGCAGCTGTACAAAACTCTGGTGCGGCTGCACTTGGAGTATTGCGTACAGTTCTGGTCGCCGCATTAAAGGAAGGATGTGGAAGCATTGGAAAGGGTGCAGAGGAGATTTACCAGGATGTTGCCTGGAATGGAGGGAAGGTCTTATGAGGAAAGGCTGAGGGACTTGAGGCTGTTTTTGTTAGAGAGAAGAAGGTTAAGAGGTGACTTAATAGAGACATACAAGATGATCAGAGGATTAGATAGGGTGGACAGCGAGAGCCTTTTTCCTCGGATGGTGATAGCTAGCACGAGGGGACATAGCTTTAAATTGAGGGGTGATAGATATAGGACAGATGTCAGAGGTAGGTTCTTTACTCAGAGAGTAGTAAGGGTGTGGAATGCCCTGCCTGCAACAGTAGTAGACTCGCCAACTTTAAGGGCATTTAAATGGTCATTGGATAAACATATGGATGGTAATGGAATAGTGTAGGATAGATGGGCTTCAGATTGGTTTCACAGGTCGGTGCAACATCGAGGGCCGAAGGGCCTGTACTCCGCTGTAATGTTCTATGTTCTATGTGCTGTAGGTAGACCCTTAGGGAAGGAATTCTAGGATTTTAACCCAGCACTACTGAAAGAACGGTGATATAGTTCAGGTTTTCAATTACATATTTCCAATTTTCTCATCAGTAAGGATGTGGAGGTGCTGGTGTTGGACTGGGGTGGACAAAGTCAGAAATTACACGACACCAGGTTATAGTCCAACAGGTTTATATTAAATCACAAGCTTTTGCAGCCTCACTCCTTTTTCAGTAAAGTGATGGAAGGTGTCAGTAACAGCGCTATCAAGCAGCACCTGCTCAGCAATAACCTGCTCAGTGACGCCCAGTTTGGGTTCCACCAGGGCCTCTCAGCTCCTGATCTCATTACAGCCTTGGTTCAAACATGGACAAACCAGCTGAATTCCAGAGGTGAGGGGAGAGTGACAGCCCTTGACATCAAGGCTGTATTCGACCGAGTGTGGCATCAAGGAGCCCCAGCAAAACTGGAATCAATGGGTATCAGGGGGCAAACACGCCGCTGGTTGGAATCATACCTAACACGTAGGAAGATGGTCGTGTTTGTTGGAGGTCAGTCATCTCAGCTCCAGAACATCTCTGCAGGAGTTTTTCAGGGTAGTGTCCTCGGCCCAACCATCTTCAGCTGGAGGATGTGGTCTATGTTGGTAACAATGACATGTGTAGGAAGGGGAATATGGTCATGCAATCAGAATTTAAGGAGCTAAGTGGAAATTTAGCAAGCAGGACCTTAAATGTAGTAATCCCCAGATTACTCCCAGTGCCACGGCCAAGTGTTGCAGTTTGATAGGGCAAATCAGGGCAGGACTTGTACATTTAACAGTAGGGCTCTGGGGAGTGTTGCTGAACAAAGAGACCTTGGGGTGCAGGTTCATAGTTCCTTGAAAGTGGAGTCGCAGGTAGACAGGGTGGTAAAGAAGGGATTTGGTACGCTTGCCTTTATGGGTCAGTGCATTGAGTATAGGAGTTGGGAGATCATGTTGCGGCTGTACAGGACATTGGTACAGTCACTTTTGGAATACTGCGTTCAATTCTGGTCTCCCTGCTATAGAAAGGATGTTGTTAAATTTGAAAGAATTCAGAAAAGATTTACAAGGATGTTGCCAGGCTTGGACGGTTTGAGCTACAGGGAGAGACTGAATAGGCTGGGGCTATTTTCCCCTGGAGCATCGGAGGCTGAGGGGTGATCTTATAGAGGTTTATAAAGTCATGAGGGGCATAGATAAGGTCTTTTCCCTGGGGTGAGGGAGTCTAAAACTAGATGGCATAAGCCTAAGCTGAGAGGGGAAAGATTTAAAAGGGACCTAAGGGGTAACTTTTTCACGCAGAGGGCGGTGCATGTATGGAATGAGCTGCCAGAGGAAGTGGTGGAGGCTGGTACAATTATTTAAAAGGCACCTGGATGGGTACATGAATAGGAAGCGTTTAGAGGGATATGGCCCAATGCTGCCAAATGGGACTCGGTAAGATTGGGATGTGCAGTCGGTGCAGATAAGTTGGACTGAAGGGTCTGTTTCCACGCTGTGTGTCTCTAAGTGAGAGCAGAGATAGGAGGATACGGTAAATAAGTGCGTGTCTGGAAAGATGCTGCAGGAGGAAGGATTTTTGATTCCTGGGGCTGGCTCTGGGGAAGATGGCACATGTAGAAGCTAGACAGGTTGTACCTAAAACAGAGCTGGGACATGAGACCCTTGCATGGCATTTTGCTGGAGGGCTTTAAAACAAAAATCAGCAGGGGCGTGAGCACCAGGAGAGAACAGCAGAGGAGAATACCACAGTGCACAAAATACCAGGAGATAGAGATAGCACCAGAATAGAGTAAGTTAATAACGGGCTTGCAATGAATATTGGCCAATTGCCAGCAATGGAGACAGAGGAACACCCAATTGACCCACCGCATGGACTTGCTGGACCATTTGTAGTGCAGGTTAGACTGTATTATTGAGAGATCGTAAGACCTGTTGATGCTGGAGTCAGAGATAACACAGTGTGGAGCTGGAGGAACACAGCGAGCCAGGCAGCATCAGAGGAGCAGGAAAATTGACATTTCGGGTCGGGACCCTTCTTCAGAAATGTGGGTCCCAACCCGAAATGTCGCCTTTCCTGCTCCTCTGATGCTGCCTGGCCCGTTGTGTTCCTAGGCCGTATTATTGTACGTGCTCACTGCCGAGATCAGTTCCTGCTTTTGGCAACTTTAAAATTCCGTATTCAAATGTGTCCATGGCCTATAGTACCACCAGAGTGTGGGAATTACCTCTAGCAGGGGGTTTTACCTGAAGCTGAATGCTTCTTATCCCTTGCAACATAAGGAACTGGGTAACATGATGTTTAAGAATCTGAATGATCTTCATCACAGCAAACGATCCTATGAGAGACAGAGACATCTGGTGGTTGTTTAACCTAAGGGTCAGCTGAGGGGAGAGGTTGTGAAGGAGAGGGTTTCCATGGTAATGTCAGCCAGCACAGGAATTGAAACCACACTGTTGGCATCACAAGCCAGCAATCCAACCAACTGAACTAACTGCCCGCCAATGACATTATTAAAAAAAAATTGACCCTTTTTCCCCCTGTTCAGTGATGTTATTATGCACCTTTGGAGCAGATGGGGCTCGAATCCAAGCCTCCAGGTCCAGGGGTAGGGACACTACCACTGTACCACAAGAGGGCCCCACTGAACATTAAGTTAAATCAGTTATAGCTTCAGGTCATGCATGATGATACAGGGATGAGTTTATGAGCATAAAGTCACAGAGTCATACAGCATGGAAACAGACCCTTCGGCCCAACTCGCCTATGCTGACCAAATATCCTAAATTAATTAGTCCCATTTGCCAGCATTTGGCCCATATCCCTCTAAACCCTTCCTATTCATGTACCCATCCAGATGTCTTTTAAATATTGTCATTGTACCAGCCTCCACCACTTCCTCTGGCAGCTCATTCCATACACGCACCACCCTCTGTGTGAAAAAGTTGCCCCTCAGATCCCTTTTAAATCCTTCCCCTCTCACCTTAAACCTATGCCTCTAGTTTTAGACTCCTCTCCCCCACGCTGGGAAAAAGACCCTGGCTATTCACCTTATCTACGTCTCTCCATCTCTCTTAAAGGCATACTGACTACGAGACATAACGCAAACAGCACTCGACCCCCAGCAGCAACCCACCATCTCTGGGATCTCCTCCAGCCACATGACCCTCCAAGATATTTGCAGACCCTAAATTCTGGCCTCTTGAACATGCCTGCTTTTAAAATCATGCCATCTTGGTAACTGCGAGCTCAGCTACCCGGGTCCCAAGTGCTGGAATCCTGCCCTGAATTTCCCCTTTATCCCCCTCTCCACACCCCACTCTATTATGTGAGAGGTGCCACACAAATACAAGGTATTTTTATACTTCATTGGCTGCTGCAAGTGTGATGGTGGTCTGAGATCATGAAAGGCGCTATAGAAGTGCAAGCTTTCTCTGAAAGCCCACGCCTCTTAAATTTGGAGAATCTAGCAGCTAACAGAATAACAACAACAAACGGTGGGAAAACCTTCTCCCAGCTCATGACATGCTCACTTGCTGTGACAATCGAGTTCCCTACCCAGACGAACAAAACAGAACCACACCCAGGGAATCTGTTTCTACACAAGACATTTTTCTTTGGGCTAAACTCAACTGTAAGCAGTTCTCGACAGAGGATCTGTTGGGACTCGAAGAGATTACTCGCAGCCCTGCGAGCTGGCCAGGCCCCTGTTTGGTTTTAAGGGTTTATGACTCAATGTGTGAGTGTGTGTTGCCATTGTTTGGGAACTCCTCGAATCCACTTGAGCTGAGCCCAGGCCAAAACAGCTGCAGCAACTTTTTTTTGCCTCTTCCTGCCTGAATAGAACTACCTCATGATGCAACAACAAATTGCTTGTTACGGTCTCCAGTTCCCACACCACCCATTTTTGTCCCTTCAAATGGCGTGAACCAATCACCTTCTAGTGCCAATCTAGAGAGCGTGCATTGGTCAGGGACACCATTAAAAGCAACACCACTGTTGAGTTTCACTAGCCTCCTAAGCGTTTTCCATTGAACCAACTGCTGGATCTTTCTCTGCCCTTGCCCTTACGACCAATGGTCATACACTTAGCCACTCTAGAGTCTAGCGCTGACTCCACACAGGTAGGCAAAAGAGACCTTCTATCTCAAGCCTGGATTTCCATCAAAGAACCCAGCAAATGTTTGAGACTAAAAATTGATTCCTCATCCATTCTGTTTTTTTACCGCCAGACTTGACTATTTCCATCCCCTCAGAAAACTTGAGTTGGCGTGCGAGCAATAATTTTAGACAAACACAGAACACGTTCCTATCAGCTGTTGCCCTATGCTATTCACCTTGAGGTACAATGGAACACAGCCTGTTTGAGAGCCAATTTTAAGAGTCTCAGCATTGTTTTCCAATCCCTCCAGCTCCCTACACATCCTCCCTACTTCAGTCACCTCCTCCAAGCCCCTACATCCCTCCTCCAGCCCCCTAGATCCCCTCCCTACCTTGGTCACCTTCTTTAGCCCCCTACAGCCCTCCAGGAACTGTGTTCCTACAATTCTAGCTCTCTGCCATTGGTTGCTCACGTCCAAAGCTCTGGAATTCCCTTCCTGAAGGAAAGCAGGTACACCAATCCCACCACCCTACTCTGCAAGTTTCCCTCCATGTCACTCAGCAACTTGACTTAGAAATATAACGCCGTTCCTGCAGTGTCACTCAGTCAAAATCCTGAAATTTCCTCCTTAACAGCAATATACGCTGACAATTTTTTAAAAAGTCCCTTGAACTGTGTGGAATGCTTGGCCATTTCAGAGGGCAGTTATCAAGTTATCCACATTGCCCTGGGTCTGGAGTCACATGTAGGCCACGCCCAGGTAAGGGTGGCAGTTTCCCTTCTGAAAGGGACATCTCCCACCTATCCGCTCCTCCCACCTCACTGACCAATCCCCACCACTGCCTACCTGCACTCACCTATCACCATCCCACCCACCTTCCCCAGTCCCACCCCACCATTTCTGAAGAAGGGTCCCGACCCGAAACATCAGCTTTCCTGTTCCTCTGATGCTGCCTGGCCTGCTGTGCTCCTCCAGCATCGGCAGTTCCTATTATCTCATTGTAAAAATGCATCTGGGTTCACGAAAGTTTGTGACCAGATCTTCCCCTCAAGGCCAGTTATAGCTGGGATCTGGGGGATTTCCAGTCTTTTCTGTTTCTATTTCAGATTTCCAGCAGCAATAGCATTTTCCTCTTACACCAACCACCAGTTTTGAATCAAAAAACAAGATGATGTTGTTAAACTTGAAAGGGTTCAGAAAAGATTTACAAGGATGTTGCTGGGGTTGGAGGGTTTGAGCTATAGGGAGAGGCTGAATAGACTGGGGCTTTTTTCCCTGGAGTGTCAGAGGCTGAGGGGTGACCTTATGGAGGTTTATAAGGTCATGAGGGGCACGGATAGGGTAAACAGACAAGGCCTTTTCCCCAGGGTAGGGGAGTCCAAAACTGGAGGACTTTGGTTCGACCACATTTGGAATACTGAGTACAGTTCTGGTCGCCACATTACCAAA
>NW_025979223.1:0-6171 GCF_021869965.1 Rhincodon typus | reverse complement strand
ATGCTGCTTGGCCTACTGTGTTCATCCAGCTCTACACCTTGTTATCTCAGATTCTCCAGCATCTGCAGTTCCTACTATCTCTAAATAAATCTGTGTTACTTACAGAAGAAACAAGAAAAAAATGACAAAAATACCAATCAAAGTCACTGGACTAGAAATAAAGTGATCGATTCTCTTAACTGCGTTAGTGCCTGCATTATATTTTTGATTTGATTTATTATTGTACCTAGGTACAGTGAAAAGTTTTGTTTTGTGTGCAGAACAGGCAGATCAAACTATACAAAGACCATAGGGTGATAGATCAGAGCGAGGAATACAAAGTTACAGCTCCAAGGAAGGTGCACAAAAAGCAAGATCAACATTAGATTTGAAATTTAAGAAGTTCATTAATAATGGCGGGGAAGAAGCTGTTCGTGAACCTGTTGGTACATGCGTTTAAGCTTTTGTATCTTCTGCCCAACAGAAGAGGTTGGAAGAGATTATAACCGGGGTGGGAGGGATCTTTGATGATGTCACTAAGGTCAGAATTTCTATACAAGCTAGTTATTAATGTCACATGAGATGATTATCAATGAGCCAGTACACAACATCATATCCAGTTATTTCATTCCAATAATGATCACCTTGTGTTCCAATTTATTTCAGTTCTACGTCTGGACAACACAGACAATGTCATTGATTTAAGGTACCAAGAAGGAGCTGCGTACTACAACCCTACAGCTTTGAACGAAGCCTCACCTTCCAATGCTAGAAAGACAAACAGCCCAAATTATGAGCTTCAGATGGATGCTTTACCACCCTCCCACGGAAATGTCGCATAACTCGACTCACATCTCTCAAAAAAACATCGGAATTGGCACCAAAGAAACATCACTTTCAAACAGACTGTACAGTGACCTTTTCTGCTCCAATAGTGACATCAAATTGGTTAGAACTTGAAAAACAGGATTTATTTTTCAGAATAAAAGCTGCTGTTGAGATAGAAATAAAAAAAAACACGGAACTGCACTTACCCCAGATAGCCATAAAAATGGCAAAGAAGACTGTGCCTCCATTATCAAATAAATATGTCAGCTAGAGAGAGCAGAAAGAATGGAAACATTAATTATCTTGTTACACAAACAGCCCATAACTGATACACAGATACTGAGAGCATCATGGTATGTCGATTTCATACAAACTGAATTTGCATTTTCAAGTTGACTGATGCCATATTGAGAAATATTTTAATAAATTAATGCTTCAATACTCTAGTTAAAATTTGAAGTACATTGTGTACAGATGCTCATAGATTAACACAAGATTTAAGGTTGCTTTTTCAGGTCATTTAAATTTGATGGAAATATTGGTATCAACACTCATTCCTTTGTATTATGTATTTGTCATGACTGCCAGTCTTTATACAGTTTACTATCCTTGTGAGAACAGACAAACAGAAAAGTAGGATTTCACTGAGTGGCTTGGCCTACATAGTTTTGGAAAGAAAAATTAGTTTGCAAGCCATTATTTGTGTTCACCCCAAAATTATAGGATAATTTTACACATTGTATCTATCATTGCCAGACTATGAACTGCTGTGCTTGTTCAAATAGTCTTAAAGTAAATTATTAAGTGGCTCGCAAACAGCATGTTCTATAGTAATAATGGCCACTTTCTATGTATTATCCCCATCTTTTCACAAGATAGATAGCATTGAATCACTTGTGAAGTCATTGTTATTGAATAAGGTCACCTCGCTGTCATTTTGAACCTACTACCACCCTAATTATGAAAGATTTGAGGCACCTGCTTTAAACCATTCATTATTGTCACAGTGTTGTTCAATGTGAATGCGTTCTTTTCCACGTGTGGTTTCACTATTTGCAATTCCCAGGCACTGAGTTGATGATATAGGGCAGGTCATGGCAAAGATGCCGAGTGAAAGTCATACAAACTCCCCACTGAATGGAAGATGGCAGAGGGTCAGAAAAGATGACATGATGTAAGGAATGGAGAATGAGGGTGAAAAAAAATGCCACCCAAATGCTTCTTCACGTTCAGTCACAGGATGAATTAGTGAAGTTGCAACTGCAAATCCCTGAAGCAACCTCTTGGGCAGGGAACATTGCAGGGTTGATGAAAAATTTGAAGAAAGGCAAAATCAAATAACTTAAAGAGGTAAACCAAATCCAGACACGAGGATTCGCCACATTTTATTTTGCTTATTTTGTAACTGTATATCTATGGAAAGCTCTCATTATTTCTCTTTGATAAAATTAATTAAAGGGGTGATATATGAAAATTGTGAAGTTTTAAATTCATTTCAATGTTTGTTGATTTTATGAAGCATTTTAAACATGTTATTTTTAAAAATAATTATTTTTCATCTACCATTACCTTTATCCGCAGTTTTGAATGCTTGAATAGATCCTCGTGCGCTTTATTTAATGATATTATCGTATAATCATTTCTTACACCGTCATACCCACTTGCAGTATAACCACAACTTCAGTTCTTCTCTTGTGAAGAGATATTTAATTCACAATATGAATACTGATAGCTCTTACAGGATTATATATCAGTAATGCCTTTGAGATGTGCGCAAGTTGGAAAAACATTGCAATCAGCTCATGCAATAAAGAATGTGAGTGCTCACAGTTTGTCAGTAAACTGTCTTTTGATTATTTAATATGTTCATATGCAAATATGTATCTCATTTGTTGTTCAGCTCACATGTAACTTAAGCAGTTGGAGTTGTTAGTTCTAAGAGTTTTTTTTTTAAATGGACAATGCCATTGTGACTTAAAAATCATGTGAAAACTTTTACCAGCTATAACTTCAGTTTACATAGCAGCTTTAACAGGGCTACTCTTCCTCACAGAAAAGTAATCAGATAAAAACATGAAACTAAATCAAATATGGAGACATTAGGACTGCTAATCAAATTAGGACAGGTTGAAGAAATAGGTTTTAAGGATGATCTAATGGACAAAGGGAGATGGAGAGAAAGAGAGCCCTCAGGAGGAAATTCAGAAGATGTCAAATGCTGGAGGTATCCCAGGTTCATGTGGGTTTTGGCTCCAGCAGGGTGTTTTACTTGATGCAACAATGCTGATGTTGCCCCTCATAACATAAACTAGATGTGGATATTGCATAATTAAAGGATCTAACGGATCTTAATTGTAGCTATCAATATATACAATTACAACATTCACAGATACATAAATATCTGGGCTAGTATTAATCTATCTGGTTACAGCAGAACAGCATGCTTCTAGTAGCATATCAAGAAATCCCAAGTAAGATGGAATCTGAGATCCTTATACCCTCAGGTTACTTGCTATGATATCAGGAGCATGTCCCTTAATGGTATACTACATACTAACTGTGAAGTATATCGTAGTAAAGCTGAGTGAATGCATCTGCATAAACACGTCCTTTTAACCACAACACCTCGCTTATACTGCTTAGTGCACTGATCCCGATATTCTCACAGCAGCATTCCCTAGCACTCGGGACTCACATCCAAATTCCACCTCACTGTAATGCAGCTGCCAATGCTGCCAGCCTCACTGCCACCTTTAATTGCCCCTACATAAGACCAGCTGTTCAGCTATGGCATATCACCAAATACAGTGTCGGACAATCACTGACTTTCTGTCCTCTTTCACGGTACACTGTGGCACTAATCCTGCTATCCAGGATGATGGGCAAGCTGTTGATGGTGTTACCTTGGGCATCATGTTTCCTACTGCAGCCCCCTTCCCTGACACCAACGGTCCCTGACACAGATTCCCTGCTTTTGGACATCGAAGAATTGTTGCCTGTCTAGTGACAGGAGCAGGGATGGACTGTGGGTCGCTCAGGGTAAAGGATGGTTCATTTGTCAAGTCTCTAGAAGCAAGTGCTGCAGAGGGCTCAGATGTCAACTAGCTGGGCAGTATTCAGTGCTGGGTGGGAAAGCAAACTGAGACCCTGGGTGCATTCATTTCCCCATCAGAGGGCGTGAGCGAGTCAAACTCCAATCAAGCAGGGGACACTGTGTAGAACATGTCGTCCTTACTGCCTCTCTGCCTTCTGTTTGTCATGCTGCCTTACCTATGTCTGGGCAGGTCACCTACTCCTTTGCCTTCCCTGTGAGGATACTGTAGTCATCAGGAAACTCAGGCTCACAACACAAAAGAGCCTCAGAAATATTCCTCAGAGGACCGCTACAGCAAAGTCTCTCAATGCAATGGTCACGACCTCAAGTGGGGTCACAAGGTGAAATGTTAAGCTCGCAAGCTTGGAGTCAGCATCGAACTCTGTTCACATTAGAACAGCTGTCATAGAGTCATAGCATCCTACACCATAGAAACAGACACTTTGGGTCCAAGTAGCCCAGAACGACCACAGAGACTAAACTAGTCTCATGTGCCTGCTCAGAGATAGTAAGAACTGCATATGCTGGAGTCAGAGATAACTCAGTGTTGTCTCTGCCTCCAGCATCTGCAGTTCTTACTATCTCTGAGTGAGTTATAACCTGACTGTGAAGCCTTTTCCAAGGATGCCCACCTTGATGAAGTTATCCTCCTCCCTCCGGAAAGACCTCAGTGGATCTCTCTCCTACTGCAACCCTTTGGTAATCGCTTCGGCCCTGAAACTGCTTGGCCACATACTGAAGCAAACCAGGTACTACAGCCACATTGCCTTTCTCAGTACTGCCTACAGAACCGGATCATCCGCAATGGACTCCAACCGACAGCATTTCTGAAGAAGGGTCCCGACACAAAACGTCAGCTTTTCTGCTCCTCTGATGCTGCCTGGCCTGCTGTGTTCCTCTAGCTCCACACTATGTTATCTCACCTGCCCGCGTTTGGCCCATATCCCTCCAAACTTTTCCTATTCACGTGCTTTTCCAAATGTCTTTTATATGTTGTAACTGTACCTTTTTCTTTAAAAGGTCCCGGGTCTCTCAGTGCACATTCCCCACCCCACCCCTCCTCCTGCACACAGGATTTGTGTGTTCCAGATTTCGATTCCTGACCCTATGCATCAAGTGGTTGACAATCTTGTGTCAGGTAGCACTGATTCAGGGTCTCATGGAGATGGGATACCCTTCTGTGTACCGGTTTCTTGCTACTTTGCTGTAAAAGGCATATGGTCAGCGGCACACCCATCACTGAGGAGGCAGCAAAAAAAACCCTTGGATATCATCATGCTGCCAAGCTCACAACCACATTACCAGCCCTCCTCAATTGTGTTTTTCTCACACTGATTCTTCTGTTGATCAAGGTAATCCACAGGTCTCACCATTGCTGCCAAGAGTGCATACAGAGGACCTCAATCTGTCCCATTGTTTGTCAGGAATATTGGGTGAGATGCACTCAACTATCTTTTGCATATTCAGCCAAGAACAATATCTAAATAGAGACATGATTAAACGTTATGGCCAACAGCTGAAGTGTGTGGACTAAGTTTACAAATTAAAGAAAGCAATTTACAAGTGTCAGTCTTAAAAGCTGGTGCATCTTCCTGCAGTAATCCTTGCAGTGTTTATACATAATGGTCTATTCCACAACAGATGGCATGGTCTGTGTAGCTGGCATCCTATAGCCTGGCACTCGTGCAATGCAATAATTTTGTCTCATCTTTTCAGAATCAGTGCCAGACACTTCACTTCATCATTCTTTGAGCCACATTCAAAACAAAGCTCTGAACTCAATGTTAAAGGAATTCTCATTCTGCTAAAATCTAAATGAAATAGAGACAAATACTGTCTGTCAATGTTGTGACTGTAATACAATGACTCAAATATCATAATTATTAATTATGTAAAAAAGAAATTGGCCTTGAAATTCTTGGGCTACAACCATTGTCAAGTAATATGGTGGGGGATGCATACTTGCACATCCTGTATTTCATCATATCTGCAGAGGCAAAGTATTGTGGGCCAGACTAAACCAAAATATTTTAAGATATTCTGGACCCTAACTTTTTGTAATTTTAAAGATAAGTGTAAGTTGTTACATTCTAAATGCAATTCGATTGGTTAAACTACTCGACTTCAAGAAAACACATTTAATTTTTACACTACAGTTAGAACACAGACAAAATAAAAGTAAAAGAAAAGATAGTAGGAACTGCAGATGCTGGAGAATCCGAGACAACAAGGTGCAGGGCTGGATGAACACAGCAGGCCAAGCAGCATCA
>NW_025979222.1:0-6171 GCF_021869965.1 Rhincodon typus | reverse complement strand
TTCTGAAGAAGGGTCTAGGCTCGAAACGTCAGCTTTCCTGCTCCTCTGATGCTGCTTGGCCTGCTGTGTTCATCCAGCTCTACACCTTGTTATCTCTTGCCTTCATTGCTCTTTATGCTTCTTTCAGTGTTGCACAGCACCAATATTTTACCCATCGTCTCGAGTTTCTGCTAAATGTGTTGAAATCCCACAAGCCCTTTACCATAGAATCCCAGCAACAGGGTAATCAAGGAAATGGGATTTCTAAACACACTGTCTGTTCCACACAGAAACATAGAACTATAGAAACTCAGAGCTGGAGTAGGCCATTTGGCTCTTTAAGCCTGGTCCACCATTCAATATGACTATGGCCAATCCTCTATCTGTACGCCCATTTACTCCCCATATCCCTTGATGCTTTTAAAAGCAAAAGATGATCAAATAGTGATCAATGCAAAACTCTTCCTCTTCCATACGACAGTTTATTTAAATCGTTATTTTATACAAAGTCTGTCAAGGCGTGTGATGAGCATTCCTCGGCAGCAGTTGGCAGGGTGTGACAGACATCTCTTTGACAGTGTGTTATAAGAACATAAGAACATAAGAACTAGGAGCAGGAGTAGGCCGTCCGGCCCTTCGAGCATGCTCCGCCATTCAATAAGATCATGGCTGATCTTTTTGTGGACTCAGATCCACTTACCCGCGTTCTCACCGTATCCCTTAATTCCTTTATTGTTCAAAAAAAATCTACCTTATCTTTAAAAACGTTCACTGAAGTAGCATCAACTACTTCACTGGGCAAGGAATTCCATAGATTAACAACCCTCTGGGTGAAGAACTTCCTTCTCAATTCAGTCCTAAATCTGCTCCCTCTAATCTTGAGGCTATGCCCTCTTGTCCTAGCTTCACCTGCCAGTAGAAACATCCTCTCTACTTCTATCTTATCTATTCCCTTCATAATTTTATATGTTTCTATAAGATCCCCCCTCAATCTTCTGAATTCCAATGAATATAATCCCAATCTACTTAGTCTCTCCTCATAAGCCAACGCCCTCAACTCCGGAATCAACTTAGTGAACCTCCTTTGCACCCCCTCCAGTGCCAGTACATCCTTTCTCAAGTAAAGTTACAGAATCACAGCTCCCCTTTTATTCTGTGTAATAACTCGCAAATCCTCTCAACATTCGGGAGCCAATGAAAATCTCTCAGAAACATATGAAGATGCTAGAAACCTACAATAAAATAGAGAAACCTAGAGATGTTCAGCAGATCAGCCACATCAACAGAGAAAACACACGAGTAAACAAGAGGTCACTTGAGTGGCCAGACTTAGACATGCTGACAAGAAGAGACATGATGCCAATGCTCTTAAGGCTTGAACATTTTCCTTTGTTTTTACTTTTACAAATCTGCAGCCATTTTTCTGCCTAAAATCTGTTTGCCAAATAATTCTTATTTTCACAATAGATTAATAATTTTGTGGTTGATGGATCTCTTTATTCTAAATCTAATGTAGATGAAATATCCTTTTGGCCAAAATGCGCAAAATGATTAAAGTGTCCACTATAGTACAGTTCTGGTCTCCATATTCCCAGGAGGACGTGGAGGTTTTGGAGAGAGTACAGAAACAGTATACCAGGATGTTGCCTGGTTTAGAGGTTATCGGCTATGAAGAACGTTTGGACCAACTCAGTTTGTTTTCGCTTGTATTTTGGAGTCTGAGGGGTGACTTGATAGAATTTTACAAAATTATGAGAAGCATAAATAGAATGGCTAGTCAGAGACTTTTTTTCCCAGGGTGGAAATGTCAATTAGTGGGGGAAATAGGTTTAAGATAAAAGTCGGAAAGTTTAAAGGATATGTTAGAGGCAAGTTTTTTACACAGAGGGCGCTAATTGTCTGGAAGGCACTGCCAAAGGAGGTGGTAAAAGTAGATGCAGTACTATTGTTTAAGAGGAATATTGACAGATACATGAATAGGCAGGGAATAGAGGGATATGGACCGCAAAATATTTTTCGTTTAAAAAGGTGTCATATGGCAGCACAGGTTTGGTGGGCCGAAGGGTCTGTACCTGTGTTGCACTGTTCATTGTTCTTTAAAGTAGTGGGGTTAAAGAGAGATATAGTGCACTCCTCCAGTCTCATCCGTAATGCCACGCATGGCCAAGAGATTCCATCCCTGGGATCCATTGTATTCAGGACATTGCTACAACAACTGATCCGATCACCCCAGATATATTGTGGACTTTACAGATCTAGTGATCAGAGGCTACCAGAGTGGAAGAACCTGTCCTTGGTTACCCTCTGTGGTATTGCCAAAACAACGATGAGCAGCACAGACCACAAGGAGCATGCTCAGAAACCCTGTGTGTATGCAATCGAGAGCAGGAGCCAATAGGATGCACAATTTGAGTCAAATAGACATACTCATTCTGGATGGACAAACTTCACCGTGAAAGAAGGTTAGAGAGGGAAGAAGGGGCCATTAAGGAATTTCAACATGAGAATGAGAATTTTAAAATCAAGTCTTTGATGGACCTACAGTCAATGTAGGTCAGTGATAACCAACAAAATAGAACTTTGATTGAGATAAGATAGGGGCTGCAGGGCAATACTCAGTTCAGGGCTAATCCAACAGTAAATGGTTCCAAATTCCCATCAAATCACTCGCAGAAAGCCGAAAAGAAATTTCAAAACAGATTCTTGAAACATGGATAACTGATATTTACTGCCCATCATCAGTCACTCTGAAAAATGGATACAGTGGGCAGAGAGTACTTCAGGGTCAAATGCTGCTGTGGGGCCTGAGTTTCATAGAGATTCAAGGACTGCCACTTGCTTTCCTTCAATAATATGGCAAGGTTTGGTGGGGAGGTGGTAATGTAGTGATAATGTCAGTAGGATAATAATCCAGAATTCCAGGTGAATGTTCTGGGAGGCATGGGTTCGAATCCTGCCATGGCAGAGGGTGGAATTTGAATTCAGTAAAAATCAGGAATTAAAAAGTCAGCCTAATTGGAACCAGGAAACTACCGTTGATTATCATTAAAGACCTGTCTGATTTCACTATGCCCTTCAGGGAAGGAAATCTGCTGTCCTTACTGAGTCTGGGCAACATGATTCTCTAGTCCCAGAACAATGTGGTTGACTTTTAATAATCCTCTGGGCAATTAAGAATGGGCAATAAATGCCAGGCTAGCTTGTGATGCCCACATCCTATGAGTGAATTTTATAAAATCAATAAATTCAAATAGGAAATTTCAGACAGAAGTTGCACAAACAGACAATCTGGTCAATGTTTGGAACCTAAGCACCAGCTGTTTTCTTTCTTGATGAGCCACTGTAAATTTACTACCAGTTTGATAGAAATCCTGTTTGCACTGTATCTGACGTCTTGCACAAAGTTTTGGACCCCAGTCAGAAGAATCTCTGAAGAAATCCTCAACAGGATTATGGCGTAATCTTTGGTTCCGATTTTAAGGACCAGAGATTAATGATTTAGAATTTTCAGCACTCAGCAATGGTCTTTTCTTCATTTCAAAAATATAATTTATTCATAAAAAATATCTTCGTGTATATACATAGTCACAAACACAGTTCAGTTCTGTATAGTAGCATATCAAAGAAGCAAAAACATTGGTGCTTGACTCTATCCAAACAAACCAAAGACATTTCTTATACATACAAGACGACATTTACATGAATTTGAGGTACCGGGAGGTCCAATAAATGAACACACCCGTATTTATTCTGGTGTTTCTGATCCACATGGGCCTCCTGTTCATCATCACTCTGTTCATCTCACCCTATCAACATTTCCTTCTATTCCTTTCTCCTTTGCGTTTATTTCACTTCCCTCAAATTAACAACCTCAAACTCACTAATGTGCTAAAAGCAAGCGCCCGCTCCTGAAGATCTGAATAACAGTTTTCAAAAGCTGGAAATGACAATGAGACTGAAACAGCTGTGGAAACTCATTGCTCCAATTAAATATCTACAGCCTCTCTCTGGAATACCATTAATTGACGAATTAACTGGGTTTTAAATCTAGTGAGAGCCAGATGTTGAGCTGCACTGTATCGAGCAGGTTTCTAAGAATAAGGTGAATTTAGTTGCATTGAAGAAAGGCATTAGTTGGAGAAACGGAAACAGAGTCTTGCACCTCAGTGGTAGTGTCCTTACCTCAAAGGGCAGGGGGTCCAGATTTAAATCCATGATGGCTACACAGGAATGTCATAACAAGTCCAAACAGATTTTTATTTTTACAAAACAGGCTTCTGTGATACTGTAAGCTCCCTACTTCTGGACCAGGAGATCCAAAAGCCATCTACCCTGGAGGTGTTTCATAACCTATACAGACAGATAGGCTTCAATATATTGTGGTAGCTCAGGTTATTAGAGTGGGGACTGCTGAGGTTGGGGCTCAATCTCTGCATTGGCCAAAGAGCCTAGATATTTTTAATCAATTTATTCAGTCACATTATAACACACCTCTGGAGCTGGTGGAACTTGAACCCAGACCTTCTGGCCCATAGGTAGAGACAGTACCATTGTGCAACAACAGTTCCTTGACCAGGCAGTCTCTCATGTTTCTAAGTAAGCATTTACCTGTTAAGGGACTTCTGACACTGGTTAGCTCAGGTGGTTAAGAGTGTGCGTTAATAATACTAGGGTTGCAAGTTCAGTCGCTGTAATGGCCAGGAAGCCTCCCAGGGTTGTAGGGAAGCGTTTATCCTCTAAGAGTCCTGTGGTGTATAGTGACAGCAACCCTATCTCTGTCTCAGAACATCTGAGTTCAACACCCACTTTCCTAGAGGTGAGTCATAATATGCCCAGAAGAGTTGACTTAATATGAACAAAAAGCAGACAGTTCCATCCCTTACTTTTTAAGTGGAAAACACTGTACTAAATTCTCATGGAAAGTGCTGGAGAAACTCAGCAGGTCTGGCAGCATCTATGGAGAGCGAAACAGAGTTTTGAATCTAGAGAATTGTCTTTGGAACAGGACTCACCCTTGGACTCTAAACACTAATCCTACTTTTCTCTCCACAGCCTTGTTAAAGATCCCCAGTACTTCTTGGTTCTATTTCAGATCTTCACCGTCCATTGCTTTGTCTAAATTCTCATTCGATTCTAACATATATTCACCCGACATTTGGTATGTTGTAGAATAGAACTTCCGCTGAACAAAACACATTGACAGGCGTTCGATGTACTCTCCTCCCGCCGTCCATAGCAGATCCCATATCATCCATCATTTTGACCTACATTGGCTCCCTGGTGTTTCTAACTTAATGCTCTCACCCTTATGTTCAATCCTCTCCGTATCATCGTTCCCTCCCTTCCTCTAGAATTTTCTCCAGCTCTATAATTCACCAAGGTATTCCTCTAATTCTTGTCTCTTGCACATCCTCAACTTTTCTCACCCATCCATTTCTGGCCAGGTCTTCAGCTGCCAAGGCCTTAAACTATGGAATTTTTCTCTCTTTCTCACCTCTCTTTCTCGCTCTCTCCTGCTTTAAATCATATCCTTCAACAAAGATAATGGTCATATGTCCAAAATGACCCAGGGTTTCTATGGGGCATCTTTTAACACACTAAATGGTGCACATAGTTACCATTTTTATAAAAGTGAAGGTAGCTTTACACAATTTACCTGCAGCATGGTACCTACAGGAACACTGTAGTCCTCCTTACTCAGGAGCGAATGTGCTTTTAAATTTACCGCATCACTAGGGTTCCAACTGATCTTTGAATGTAACAGCAATGAGCAGTTATATAGCACTTTTAGTTCAGTTAAACATCCCAGGGAGCTTCGTAGGTCAAATTTTCACATAAAGTCTGACACCGAGCCGCATGAGGATACAGGTGAGCAGGTGAGCAAAAGCTTGGTCGACGAAGGTGCGTTTTAAGAAGCTTCTGTGACAGAACTTCCAACAGCAGCTGGCAAATATGAGGGAGGGCATGATCAGAGGCACTTGAGGAATTGTGCAAAAAAAGAATCGATCACTATGTGGCAATAGTGAGAGGGTGTTGGCAGGTCAGCCAGTTGCAAAGACCCTCTCTGGAAAATAAGCATCTTTGGGGAAAGAGATAATAGGAACTGCAGATGCTGGAGAATCTGAGATAACAAGGTGTAGAGCTGGATGAACACAGCAGGCCAAGCAGCATCAGAGGAGCAGGAAAGCTGAC
>NW_025979221.1:0-6171 GCF_021869965.1 Rhincodon typus | reverse complement strand
AACCCCACCTCTTCCTCCGTTACATTGATGACTGTATCGGTGCCGCCTCGTGCTCCCACGAGGAGCTCGAACAGTTCATATACTTCACTAACACCTTCCACCCCAACCTTAAATTTACCTGGACCATCTCTAACACCTCTCTCCCCTTCCTGGACCTCTCTGTCTCCATATCGGGCAACCACCTCGAAACCGATATTCATTTCAAGCCCACCGACTCCCACAGCTACCTAGAATACTCCTCCTCCCACCCACCTTCCTGCAAAAATGCTATCCCCTGTTCCCAATTCCTTCGCCTCCGCCGCATCTGCTCCCAGGATGAGGCATTCCACTCCCGTACATCTCAGTTGTCCTCGTTTTTCAAGGACCGTAACTTCCCCTCCTCGGTGGTCGAGAACGCCCTCAACCGTGTCTCCCACATCTCCCGCACCTCATCCCTCACACCCCGTCCACGCAATAAAAACCAAAAAAGAACCCCCCTCGTCCTCACGTACCACCCCACCAACCTCCGGATCCAACGCATCATCCTCCGACACTTCCGCCATCTGCAATCCGACCCCACCACCAAAGACATCTTTCCCTCCCCACCTTTATCTGCTTTCCGGAGGGACAACTCTCTCCGTGACTCCCTTGTCCGCTCCACACTCCCCTCCAGCTCCACCACACCCGGCACTTTTCCCTGCAACCGCAGGAAGTGCTACACCTGCCCCCATACCTCCTCCCTCACCCCCATCCCAGGCCCCAAGAAGACTTTCCACATCAAGCAGATGTTCACCTGCACATCTGCCAATGTGGTATACTGCATCCGCTGTACCCGGTGTGGCTTCCTCTACATTGGGGAAACCAAGCGGAGACTCGGGGACCGCTTTGCAGAACACTTACGCTCGGTTCGCAACAAACAACTGCACCTCCCGGTCGCGAACCATTTCAACTCCCCCTCCCATTCCTCAGACGACATGTCCATCCTGGGCCTCCTGCAGTGCCACAACGATGCCACCCGAAGGTTGCAGGAACAGCAACTCATATTCCGCTTGGGAACCCTGCAGCCCAATGGTATCAATGTGGATTTCACAAGTTTCAAAATCTCCCCTCCCCCCACCGCATCCCAAAACCAGTCCAACTCGTCCCTGCCTCCCTAACCTGTTCTTCCTCCCACCTATCCCCTCCTCCCACCCCAAGCCGCACCTCCATCTCCTACCGACCAACCTCATCCCGCCCCCTTGACCTGTCCGTCCTCCCTGGACTGACCTATCCCCTTCCTAATTCCCTACCTACACTCACCTTTCCTGGCCCCATCCCCGCCTCTTCGACCTGTTTGTTTCCTCTCCACCTATCCTCTCCTCTATCCCTCTTCTATCCGCCTCCCACTCTCTCCCTATTTATTTCAAAACCCCCTTCCCCTCCCCCTTTTCTGATGAAGGGTCTAGGCCTGAAACGTCAGCCTCTCTGCTCCTATGATGCTGCTTGGCCTGCTGTGTTCATCCAGCCCTGCACCTTGTTGTCTCACAACATCTTTAAGTGTTGTTTGAGGGGTAAATGTTGAGAAACATCTGCTCTTCTTCAAATGGTATCCACTTGAGTAGGAAGACAAGGTCTCAGTTTAACAACTCATCGGAAACATATCATACCGAACAACACAGTGCTCAGTACTCCACTGAAATGCCAGTCTAGATTATGTGTTGAAGTCCCATCAGTGAGAATTAAACTTCTAACTTAATGATCTAAGGCTCTTAGTCCTAATTATGAAAAAAAGATCACAATTATGTATTCAGATTTCAGTCTCCAAACTGCCTTCTCCTTATCTTGAATCGCCTTACAGTAAAAATGTTAAAAGGTTAAAACATCTAAACACAGATCTGCTAAATAACATGTAGTGCACACAGTTTTAAAAAAAAACACTTACCTTATTTCTTGTCTGAGTCTGTCCGATCAGGATAAGAGCATTTGATGAAATGATCGACAGGCAGAAGTTTATTAAAATTACTGACCGTTCTGACCGAATGTACCTGCAATGTACATGAGAAACAAAAATTACAAAGTAAAAGATTACTTTGTTAATTGTATAATTTACGGTTGAATGTCTATGGATGGGGCGGTGGAGGAAAGAGAAGTCACTCATTGAATAATTACTTGCTTACACAGAAGAAAACAATTATTGACACCGATAGGAGGTTGTAGAGTTGGGAGCTACATTTTTGGAATGGTTCAGTTAAAATGTAATTGTTAAATGAAATAGAGGTTGACATCTAGATTCTGCTTTCACCAACTGGCTCTAACAGTTTTAATGTTCTGAAGGTTGGAAACAAAGAATGTTTTTTTCCTAAAACAGAACAATTCAGGATATCTTTAATAAAGAATGGCTGAACACAAACATAGATAGTAAGGAGACTATTCCCCACTAATGCTCTTTGGGTTTGAAAGTGATCCCAGTGGAAGGAGCACCTTACGGAAAAAAGAAACATTATTGCCTTCATATTGCTTCTGATTTTACTTTGTCAGAAAGTGACAAAGTATCTTGTGAGTTTGAAGCCTATCAGTTGGATAGTGTGAAGATATGGCTGTTCTACTAGATATTCTGAATAAAATTTACCAGACCAGAGAGACAATTTAATTGCATACTCATAAAATATGATCAAGCATTAATAGATATCAGAATTAGGTTGACATTCCATGGAGGAATATACCATAGATTTTTATGTACTATGCAAAAGATCGTAGAAATGCAATTTGGAAATTCTCTGTGTTGTGTCTGCACGTAAGTTACTGGAGTTTGCCAAAGTATCGCATCTGGAGAGGTTCTTTCTCCTCTGGGGTTCGGTTCTCGGAAAAAGATACCCTTTTAGAGCAGATGTCTACTGCCTTGGAAAATTTCAGAGGAAGCAGTAATTTCTGCCAGTTTTGACTGCATAAATGCAACAAAGAATGGGGATCCTATATTTGAGGCATTTCTAGGTTATCCAGAAGCTGGGTGCAAGCACCACGACAGGCAAAGTTTCAAGACGGAATGAGAAGGATAAACCTATTATTGGCACATCACTGCAGATGACAGGAGTAGAGCAATAATAACAAATGAATCTCATTTATGCTTGGAAAAGCTAACAGGTGCATCAGGTGTGAGTCAGAATATCATTGTGCCATGAACTACCCAAAGCAGAACAGCAGGGCTAGGAATGGTACACATGCCACAGAAAATTTGAAAGCCGAACCTAATACTTGTACGTGTCACAAGAAGTTTAGTCCGGTAATTATTGTATTAGTCATGGGTTAATTTAACTTTGCAGCATTAGATAGTCGCTGCAAGTTGACTGTGTGCAGAGCATATTGGCTAAAATGTTATCGAGATTCATTCCTAAATGAGGATGGAACAAGGACCAAGGAGTATGAAAGTTCAACTTGTTTCGAGTTTGATTGCGAAAGGTCAATTAAGGTCACTAAAAAGAGTCGTCATTTCATACAAAACAGCTGCAGGAATGGACTCTGTGAAACAAATCCTGCACAACATCTGATCAAATCAACCAAACTGCAAGAGGATGGCTGCACTAGCTTGGCTGATTCATGTGAAGAATTTGGTCCAGATATTTGGAGGGTATAGTGCTTATCAAGTGATCTCTTCGACCATTTGAAATCCTAAACCAGAGAGATATAAAAGTGCAAGTAGAAGCTGTAGTTCAAATGGATTATATAATCGTGGAGGGCCACAGAATTGTCTTGAAATAGGACTACTTGTATAAATCCTGAAGACTGTGAAGTTTTTGTGGGGGCAGCAAACCAGAGGGTAAACTATTCAAGAGAGCTAAAGGAAAAAATATAATTTGGATAGTTGGAAAGAATTTAGAGTTCATTCTGAACTACCAGATAAAAGATAGCTAGCCTTGTTGCAGAGATGGATTTCTGCAAAACTTGTCCTTGTGGTGGAGATGATAAAATGAAGAGACAGGACAACGCAGACGTTAAAGTGGACTCTCCCACAACGAGAAAAATAAACCTAAAAGCCTTTTCAGTCCTTTTTGGCTACACATTGATGACAGTGCAGACCAACTGACAAAAAAGCTATTTTCCTGCCACAGAAGTGTTTCAAAAAATGCCTTGGCGGACAAGTCACACAGAAAGGAAACCATGGAAACTAATCAAAATCTGTTTATGACCTGAATCATACCTCAAAAATGTAGATTTCTTTTTTTGCTGAGATCTAAGAGTAGGCTGTGTTCAACTAATAACATAACCCACAATGTTTTGGTATCAGAAGGGGAATTTTTCAGGCATCTTCATAGAATGCCCATGATTTCCTATGGGCCAACATTGTGTAAATTGAGAAGTGTGTCATTAATCAGATTAAAATGGTACTTCAGGTTCAAAGTCAGGCTTCTAGCTTTTTAAAGACATTGGTTTAGACTTTAAGCAGAAGAGAACTACAGTTACTTTGAATTAGTAATCCTATTTACCAGATATTACTCCCATCCCAGTTAATCAAAATAGGTCATCATGGAAAGATGATATCACATCTACAGGAGAAATGGAACAGCTGTGAAGCTCGATTATTCAGTTAAATTGGTCATCGTCTCAGCCAAGGGAAACTGGAACAAAGAATCACATTAAAGTGCCTTAAAACTGAGGATGTTTCAAGGGCAAATAAAATATTGGAAGAGCTGAATATGCACAAATGTGCACTTAAGTTTCAAACGTTGTGTGATACAATATTTTTGTGATGCTTCTCGTGCCAATTATCCTGATGGGTATTCAAGTGCAGCAGGTTTCATGTTTTTGGTGGGTGAAAATGGAGAAGATTGCCCTTCAGACTGAGAAGCCAAGAAAATACAAAACAGTTTGCTATAACGTACTTTAGTTGCAAAACACTGTGTTTTGTGGAAGAATTAGACAAGGGATAATGTTTGTCAAATATTGTAGAGGCAATTCTAGACAACAGACTTACTGAAACAGTTGATTCACTGAATGTTAGATAGATATTTGTTCATTGTGAGACAACATTCACTCGACAAAAAGACCTAAGTAAAAAAGCTGAAGGATTACCGTTAACTGTGTGAAAGATGTGTCTGAGAAAAGGAAATCTTCAAGATTGAATGGATTGATATAAGTCACAAATGATCTGATTGCTTCATGAAAAGGAGTGCTTATGCCAAAATGTTACTTGTGGGCCCTAGAGAAGTGGTGTCTCCTGTTATATCGTTTTAAAGAGAACATGGGAAATCACATTTTAATCTCCTCTGAATGTTTTGAAATATTACTGGTGAATGCTTGTGAATACTACTTGTTAACTTTTATTGAAAGAATAAAACAATCAGTTAATTATTTAAATTAAGGTTAAACGTCTAGAGTTAGGAGAATACCTGTTGGATAAGTATGTGTGCACATATTACGAGTTACTTATTAATGAATGGCTGGTTTTAGAGTTACAGAGATATTCTTTTTAGTGCCTCACTTTGTGAATAAATTGAGTGAAAATTGAGTTCCAGTATCTTCGTTCATCGACTGGCTGTAAAAAAAAAGTTTAACATACCAATAGAGGAGACACAGTGGTAGCATCACTGAGTTTGTGATCCAGAGGGTGAGACTAATGCCCTAGGGATACAAAGATAGCAACTGGTGGAATGTGAATTCAATTAATATATCTGGAACATTAAAGAAAAATCTAGTCTCTGTAATGATACCATGAAACTATCATCAATTGTTGTAAAGAAACATCCATCTGGTTCACTGATGTTGTTTAAGGAAGGGAATCAGCCATCCTTACCTAGTCTGGCCGACATGTGACTCTTTACTCTGAAATTACCCACAATTCATTCCATTCAAGGACAATTGAGAGACAGGCAGCCAATGAAATAACGAACAAAAAGGATCACTAGTCAATAGACCCAGTAGTCAATTGTTAACAGGATGCTGTGACTATTATGCCCCTGCACTTCAAATGAAATGTGACAAGGGAATGGGCCACGAGCTTTTCAGGCATTGGCCTCATAGCTAAAATATTTAATTCCAAATCAGAAAGATTAATCTGATATTTTAACCTAAGAACTTATCCCAGAGGGGTCAGGTTTGCTTAATTTCAGCTGGGTCCTTGCATGTAAACCCATTCAGAGATAGTAGGAACTGCAGATGCTGGAGAATCCGAGACAAAAAGGTGCAGGGCTGGATGAACACAGCAGGCCAAGCAGCATC
>NW_025979220.1:0-6173 GCF_021869965.1 Rhincodon typus | reverse complement strand
TTTGATGTTGGTTTGACTAACATTCTTATTTGAGTCTGATAAGCACTTCAGAAGTCAAAAATCGCAACTTCACCAAATGACTTAATTTTTCATGCTGATTGGACTAACATGCTTATTTCAGTGAGATAAGCACATCAGAAAACCAAAATCTGAACTTCACCAATTGACTCAACTTTTGATTTTGGTTTGACTAACATGCTTATTTCAGCGATTAAAGCACTTCAGTATTCAAAAATCTCAACTTTATCAAACGACTTAATTATTGATGCTGTTTTGACTCACACGCTTATTTAACTCAGATAATTCGGAAGACCAATATCTCAACTTCACCAAATGTGTTGATTTTTGACGTTGGTTTGAATGACATGTTCATTTCTTTGAGATAAGCACGGCTAAAGATCAAAATCTGAACTTCACCAAATGACTCAACTTTTGATGTTGTTTTGACTAACGTGTATATTTGAGTGAGATATGCACTTCAGAAGGCAAAAATCTCAACTTCACCAAATGACTTAATTTTTAATGCTGGTTGGATTAAAATTCTTATTTCAGCGAGATAAGCACTTCAGAAGACAAAAATCGGAACTTCGCCAAATGACTCAATTTTTGATGTTAATTTGACTAACGTGCTCATTTCAGCGAGTTAAGCACTTCAGAAGATCAAAATCTCAACTTCACCAAATGACACAACTTTTGATATTGTTCTGACTAACGTGCTTATTTCAGCGAGATAAGCATAGCAGAATGCCAAAATCTCAACTTCAACAAGACACTCAACTTTTTATGCTGTTTTGACAACATGCTTATTTCAGCGAGATCAGCACTTCAGAAAACCAAAATCTGAACTTCACCAAAGGACCTAACTTTGGACGCTGGTTGGACTAAAATGCTTATTTCAGTGAGATAGCACCTCAGAAATCAAAAACCTCAACTCACCATCTGACTTAATTTTTGATGCAGTTTTGACTAACATGCTGATTTAACTCAGATAAGCACTTCAGAAGTCCAATGTCTCACTTCACCAAAAATGTAAGTTTTTGATGTTGGTTTGAATGACATGCTTATTTCATGAGGTAAGCACTTCAGAAGATCAAAATCTCAACTTCACCAAAACGCTCAACTTTTGATGCTGGTTGGTTTAAAATGCTTATTTCAGCGAGTTCAGCTCTTCAGAACACCAAAACCTGAACTTCACCAAACGAATCTAGTTTTGATGATGGTTTGACGAACATGCTTATTTGAGTGAGATAATCATTTCAGAAGTCAAAAATCTCAACTTCACCAAATGACTGAACTTTTGATGCTGGTTGGATTAAAATGTTTCTTTCAGCGAGTTATGCAATTCAGAATTGCAAAATCAAATGAGTTGTTTTTTGATGTTGGTTTGAATGACATGTTGATTTCATTGAGTTAAGCACGTCAGAAGATCAAAACCCGAACTTCACCAAATGACTTTTTTTTTTTGCTGTTTGGATTATAATGCTTATTATAGCAAGTTAAGCACATCAGTAGACCCAGATCTGAACTCCACCAAATGACTCAATTTTTGTTGTTGTTTTGACTAACGTGCTTATTTCAGTTAGATAAGCATATCAGAAACCAAAATCGCAACTTCACCAAAACACTCAACTTTTGATGTTGGAGTGACTAAAATGCTTATTTCAGTGAAGTAAGCACTTCAGAAGTCAAAAATCTCAACTTCAACAAATGACTGAATTTTTTTATGAGGTTTTGACTAACATGCTTATTTCACTCAGATAAGCTCTTCAGAAGACCAAAATCTAAACGTCAACAAATGACCCAAGTTTTGATGTTGTTTAGACTAACATACGTATTTGAGTGAGATAAGCAGTTCAGAAGTCAAAAAACTCAACTTGAATAAATGATTTAATTTTTAATGCTTTGCTGACTAACATGCTTACTTCAGTGAGATAAACACTTCAGAAAACCAAAATCTGAACTTCACCAAATGACTCATGTTTTGATGTTGGTTTGACGAACATGATTATGTCATCGATTTAAGCACTTCAGAAGGCGAAAATCTGATCTTCACCAAACGACTCAACTTTTGATGCTGGTTGGAATAAAATGCTTATTTCAGCGAGTTAAGCTCTTCAGTCGAACAAAACCTGAACTTCACCAAATGACCGTAGTTTTGATGATGGTTTGATTAACATGTTTATTTGATTGAGAGAAGCATTTCAAAAGTAAAAAAACCTCAACTTCACCAAATGACTCAACTTTTGACGTTGTTTTGACTCATGTGCTTATTTCAGCGAGATAAACATATCAGAAGACTGAAATCTCAACTTCACCAAAGGACATAAATTTTGATGCTGGTTTGACTAAAATGCTTATTTCAGTGAGTTGAGCACTTGAGAAGACTAAAATCTGAACTTCACCAAACGACTCAAATTTTAATGTTGTTTTGACTAACATGCTAATTTTAACGAGATAACGACTTTAGAAGTCAAAAAGATCAACTTAACCAAATGACTCAATTTTTGATGTTGTTTTGAATAACATGCTTATTTCAGCGAGGTAAGTACTTCAGAAGGCTAAGATATCAACTACACCAAATGACTCAAATTTTGATGCTGTTTGGAATGAAATGCTTATTTGAGCGAGTTAAGCTGTTCAGTAGACCAAAATCTGAAATTCACCAAATGAGTTAGTTTTTGATGTTGTTTTGAATGACATGCTTACTTCATTGAGATAAGCACATCAGAAGATCAAAACCTCAACTTCACGAAGTGGCACAACTTTTGACGTTGTTTTGACTAACGTGCTTTTTTCAGCGAGATAAGCATCGCAGAAGACCAAAATCTCAACTTCAACAAGACACTCAAATTTTTATGCTGTTTTGACAACATGCTTATTTCACTGAGATGAGCACTTCAGAACACCAAAATCTGAACTTCACGAAGTGACTCAAACTTTGATGTTGGATTGACTAACAGGCTTCCTCCAGTGAAATAAGCACTTCAGAAGTGAAGAATCTCGACTTCACCAAATGACTCAACTTGTGATGTTGTTTTGAGTAACATGCATATTTGAGTGCGATAAGCACTTCTGAAATCCAAATTAAGAACTTCACCAAATGACTCAACTTTTGACATTGTGTTGACTAACATGCTTATTTCAGCGAGTTAAGCATAGCAGAAGACCAAAATCTCAACTTCAACAAGACACTCAACTTTTGATGCTTTTTTGACTAACATGCTTATTTCAGCGGGAAAAGAACTGTATGAGACCAAAACCACAACTTCACGAAATGACTCAAATTTTGATGTTGGATTGACTAACAGGCTTCCTCCAGTGAAATAAACACTTCAGAAGTGACGAATCTCGACTTCCCCAGTTGACTCAACTTTTGATTTCGTTTTGAGTAACATGCATATTTGAGTGAGATAAGCAGATCAGAATTCCAAAATCTGAACTTCACCAAATGACTTAATTTTTTATGCTGTTTTGACTAAAATGCTTACTTCACTCAGATAAGCACTGGAGTAGGCCAAAATCTGAACTTCAACAAATGACTCAAGTTTTGATGTTGGTTAGACTAACATGCTTATTTGACTGAGATAAGCACTTCATAAGTCTAAAATCTCAACTTCACCAAATGACTTAATTCTTAATGCTGTTTTCACTAACATGCTTATTTCAGCAAGATAAGCACTTCACAAAACTAAAATCTGAACTTCACCAAACGACTCAAGTTTTGATGTTGCTTGGATTAAAATGCTTATTTCTGCAAGTTAATCACTTCAGAAGACCAAAATCTGAAATTCACAAACTGACTCACGTTTTGATGTTTGTTTGACTTAACATGCTCATTTCAGCGAGTTAACCACTTCAGAAGATCAAAATCTCAACTTCACCAAATGACACAACTTGTGATGTTGTTTTGACTTACGTGCTTATTTCAGAGAGATAAGCATTCCAGAAGACCAAAATCTAAACTTCAACCAGACACTCAACAGTTACGCTGTTTTGACAAAGTGCTTATTTCAGTGAGATAAGCACGACAGAAGACCAAAATCTGAACTTCACTGAATTACTTAAATTTTGACGTTGAATTGTCTAACAGGCTTCCTCCAGTGAAATAAGCACTTCGGAAGTGAACAATCTCGACTTCACCAAATGACTCAACTTATGATGTTGTTTTGAATAACATGCATATTTGAGAGATAAGCACTTCAGAAGGCCCAAATAAGATCTTCCCCAAATGAATCAAGCACTGATGTTGGTTAGACTAACATGCTTACTGAAGTGATATAAGCACTTCAAAAGTCAAAAATCTCAACTTCACCAAATGACTTCATTTTTGCTGCTGTTTTGACTAACATTCTTTTTCCAGTGAGATAAGCACTGCAGAAAACCAAATGTGATCTTCACCAAATGACTCAAGTTTTGATGATGGTTTGATTAGCATGTTTATTTGATTGAGAGAAGCATTTCAAAAGTAAAAAATCTCAACATCACCAATTGACTCAACTTTTGACGTTGTTTTGACTAATGTGCTTATTTCAGCGAGATAAACATATCAGAAGACTGAAATCTCAACTTCACCAAAGGACATAAATTTTGATGCTGGTTTGACTAAAATGCTTATTTCAGTGAGGTGAGCTCTGCATAAGTGAAAAATCTCAACATCATCAAATTACTTGATTTTGGATGCTGGTTAGACTAAAATGCTTATTTCAGTGAGTTAAGCACTTGAGAAGACTAAAATCTGAACTTCACCAAATGACTCAAATTTTAATGTTGTTTTGACTAACATTCTAATTTTAACGAGATAACGACTTTAGAAGTCAAAAAGATCAACTTAACCAAATGACTCAATTTTTGATGTTGTTTTGAATAACATGCTTATTTCAGCTAGGTAAGTACTTCAGAAGGCTAAGATATCAACTACACCAAATGGCTCAAATTTTGATGCTGTTTGGAATGAAATGTTTATTTGAGCGAGTTAAGCTGTTCAGTAGACCAAAATCTGAAATTCACCAAATGAGTTAGTTTTTGATGTTGTTTTGAATGACATGCTTACTTCATTGAGATAAGCACATCAGAAGATCAAAACCTCAACTTCACGAAGTGGCACAACTTTTGACGTTGTTTTGACTAACGTGCTTATTTCAGCGAGATAAGCATCGCAGAAGACCAAAATCACAACTTCAACAAGACACTCACTTTTTATGCTGTTTTGAGAACATGCTTATTTCACTGAGATGAGCACTTCAGAACACCAAAATCTAAACTTCACTAAATGACTCCAATTTTGACGTTGGATTGACTAACAGGCTTCTTCCAGTGAAATAAGCACTTCAGAAGTGAAGAATCTCGACTTCACCAAATGACTCAACTTGTGATGTTGTTTTGAATAACATGCATATTTGAGTGAGATAAGCACTTCAGAAGGGCAAAATAAGATCTTCCCCAAATGAATCAAGCACTGATGTTGGGAAGACTGACATGCTTACTTGAGTGATTTAAGCACTTCAGAAGTCAAAAATCTGAAGTTCACCAAATGACTTCAATTTTAATGCTGTTTTGACGAACAGGCTTCTTCCAGTGAAATACGCACTCCAGAAATGAAGAATCTCGACTTCACCAAATGACTCAACTTTTGAGGCTGGTTAAATTAAAATGCTTATTTCAGCGTGTTAAGCACCTCAGAAGACCAAAATCTGAACTTCACCAAATAATTCAAGTTTTGATGTTGGTTTGACTGACATGCTTATTTCAGCGATTTAAGCACTTCAGAAGTCAAAAGTCTCAACGTCAACAAATGACTTAATTTTTAATGCTGTTTTGACTAACATGCTTATTTCACTCAGATAAACACCTCAGAAGACCAATACCTGAACTTCGCCAAATGAGTTAGTCTTTGATGTTGGTTTGAATGGCATGCTTATTTCATTGAGATAAGCACTTCAAAAGATCAAAATCTCAACTTCACCAAATGACGCAACTTTTGATGTTGTTTTAATTAACGTGCTTATTTCAGCGAGACAAGCATAGCCGAAGACCAAAATCTGAACTTCACTAAATGACTCAAATTTTGATGTTGCTTTGACTAACAGGCTTCCTCCAGTAAAATAAGCACTTCAGAATTGAAGAATGTCAACTTCACCAACTGACTCAACTTTTGATGTTGTTTTGACTAACAT
>NW_025979219.1:0-6173 GCF_021869965.1 Rhincodon typus | reverse complement strand
GTTGCTTGGCCTGCTGTGTTCATCCAGCTCTATGCCTTGTTATCTGTCATTATGGCATGTACCGTGGTACAGTGATAATATTATGAGTATGCTACCAGTTCAAGTTGAGTCCATACTAAAAGCACAATTCCTTTCTGTGTCAGTACTGATGCCAGGGAATCCTTCTATCCACACCACTCCTCCTGCCATGTCCTAACATCCCTCAACTTCTTAGCCCTAAGGTCAATTTATATGTGACTTTGGTAATAATCTACAGTTTATAACTCTTGAACTGTTTTTCTTCTGTTCAGCTCCTGGTTCCAATTATTTTCCAAACACGGCTTCTTGCCTGCTCTCTGTTATCTTGTTCGTCCTAATATGTAACCACAGTGACTGTGTTCCCCCCGACCCATCGCTCCCCAATATCCTTTCAAGTTTATTTGTGATGTCCCTTGTCTTGGTTTCAGACAGACAACAAACTTAGTAAAATTCTTAATCCTATTTATTTAAAATGATATCTGTCTCCAAAGTTATTGAATCCCCATTTGACAACCATATCACGCTTCCTCGCCTTCTCCCCTTTGGATAATTTCCTGCTCCGAGGTGCCCTGATCCCTGTTCTGACTACCCTACTGGTAGTCATTATACTTACCAGCACAGATAGCGAGTGCACAGTACCTCATTGGTAGAATCACTTCCTGCAAATTTTAATTCTCTATCTCACTTGGGGTCTCCTCTCTCTGAAGAGTTTTGGTCACACTATTCCTGTTCTGAACCTGTGCCTCTATGGAAATAACTATAGTCCAGATATTTCCTCCTGTCCCTTATGTGTCAGAATGCCTCCCACTCAATGATACTGAGGTTGAGAGATTTGAGGCAGAGATAGGTATTGCAGATGTTCTCACTCTGTACAGTCTTGCTACAGGCAAACACACACTTCAAACAGTCCAGAATAACCTACACTGTCATAACATAGTCTAGATTGTTTATATCTGCTTTACATTTGTTGTGAGGTTTTATTTTCTACACACCAATTTGCAAAAGAACCAAAGCACTGGGAAAGCTTTAAGTATTTACTGCCTAAACTTTATTTAACTCTTACAATTATTGGACGAAAACCAATACCTCATTCCCTCTCTGCATCAAATTCTCAATTTATACATTTTGTGATGAACTCTGACGAACTCTGCTCTGTGCAGAGGACGGACACCAAAAAAGCATTTTGTAAGAATGTCAGACAAGTCATAAGTTTCTGTACAACTTCTGGTCAGGGTTACAGAGTTCATTCAAATGCTCCTTACACTAATGTTTCAAGGAACACAAACATGTGATAAAAGGCATAAAGCCAAGTTCCAGCCCAAATCTGTCAATACCATTCTGATTCCTAAAAGTTTATTTACACGAAGCAAACATGGAGTCCAGAGTAAGAATGTGGTTTGCTCTACAAAGGCGCCATAAGTTTAAGCTAGCTGTCAGAGGTCAATCAGCTCATGTCTCAAACACATCAATAATGTTCATGGTTTTGATATATCAGTTTTGCTACATCATTGTAGTTTACACTTGTGCGAAAATAAAATGATCTCATACATGTACTTCAATGAATGAGCAACTTGGGGAAATTCTCACAGTGCTTTATACAGTCTTTGAACTGGGGATTGTCTGTCTCACTCAGAAGTCTCGGGAGTGTTTATTAAATTCTGTTGTTGCACTTGTTGAATTAACGCTATGTTATAATGAGATTCAGGTAAATCAGGATGATGTGGTGGATTAAAAACAAAGTTGCTGGAAAAGCTCAGCAGGTCTGGCAGCATCTGTGGAGGAGAAAACAGAGTTAACATTTCAGGTCCGGTGACCCTTCCTCAGAACTGATGTGGTGGATTAGATGCCTCTGGCATCAGTGAGACAGAAGAAACTACTCTAGAATGAGCATGTGAAGAGAGATGTCTTGCACATGACACTGACAGCTGTATTTGAAAAACTATTATGTACAGAGATAAATAAAGGAGTGTCACAATACTGTACATAAGGAGTTGAATAGTCTTATTTAATGGTAAGGAGCAAATAGCTGCAGGGATGGTGTGTGTGCAGACACCAATAACCTCGAGATAATCCAGACAAGTTTCTCAATGAGTAGTCAGTAGTATTGGCTTAAAACACAGGATAAAGCATGGTGACAACCATGTAGTATCTCCTCTGAGTCAAAGATTTTTCAAAGGCAATGTCTGGAATCCTGAGAGGGAAACAGATCTATTTGTCATATGGATGACATCTTAGTGCATGGTAAAATGAAGAAAGAACATGAGAAAAGGGTCAAGGATGGTGCTAAAAGCATGATTGAATGCAGATATCATACAAACTGAGAAGTGCTAATGCTCCAGAACAGTGATTACATTTTGAGGACCCATTATCCAAAAACAAGGCACTATAGTAGATTCAAGGAAAACAAGTCATCAGTGAGTACCAGCACTGGCGTGTGTAAATGGAGTCCAGTGCTTCTTAGGCATGGGGAATCAATTGGGAAATTTTATCCCCAACTTAGTTAGTTTTACTCAACTCATAAGAGAGCTTGTGAAAATGGGCCAGCAATGGTATTGGAGTCACGAACAGAGTGCAGTTTTTGAAAGGAACAAAGAGCTGTTATTTTCCAGTGATATTTTGGTACATTACTGAGCGGGCATATTCACTGTAGTAGGTGTAGATGTATCTTTCACAGGCCTAGGAGAAGTCCTTATCCAAGTGTTAGCTGATGAAAAATGAAAAATGTTCAATGTTACATTGAGAGCTTTTACAGAGGTTGAACTGAGGAAAACAACCATAGATAAGGAATCATTAGCAGTTACATAGGAATGTGAAAAGTCTGCAGACTACGTCTGAGGACTGAAATTCCTGGTCAAGATGGAGCACAAGCTTTTGGTAACATTATTAGAATGAATAAATGTCAAATGTCCATGTCTCTATTGTAGATGCTATGCATATCCCATTTGGATGCACCTTTTGGTCAATAATTTCGTAAGGGATGTGATGATAAGACAGTGCTGAGCTTGATTTTGACCTGTTTGCTAAACTTTCTCAGTGAGATAATCATAAGCTTGTTCCCATAGTTGACTGTACATATAGCATGACTGTACATATAAGCTTAGAATGGCACAGTGGAGAAGGTGAACCTTCAGCCCATCACATCTTCTCTGATTCAGGTATGTCCACCCCACAATGTTCAGTCCATTAAATTTAACCGATAGCAAATTGCTGAGGTCCTGTCATATGTTCCGACTAGATCGTGTCCTCGATAGATAATGCAAATCAGTGATGTTATTTCCTTAGGGAAGAGCCCACATAAGTTAAATGAAAGTATCCTTTAAAGAAAGATAAAATGCTTTCTACATGGCAGCAATAGGGCATTTGGTCCAACTATTTATGCTCCATATTATCTTCCTCCCACTTAATTCCTTTCATCTCAGCCTGTCAGCATATGTTCCATTCTCTGTGTTTGATTGGAACTATACCCAGAAATATTTGTGGATTTGTATTAGATTTAGAAATTATCAGTTGCTCAGTTTAATTTTCCCATTTTCCCCCAAATTCATCACTTACCCAAAACTGCCAAGAAGGAATGTACCTCTGCCCTATGTTATATGATATGAATTTAACATTAATTATTTAGTAGAGACTCTAGTATCCTTTCCTCTTCCACTTTACTATTTAAGCTGTATGTGAATTTAACCTGAAGTTGAATCACTTGCTCCCATTTGAGAGGCTGGTTAATTTTCCTGGAATGGTATTGCTCTCAGATATCCAGATTCTGTTCCTATTTATCATAGAACTGTTATGAAAACATATGAAAACTTTCTTTCCTCAAAGAACATGACTTGTTTTTATGAATTATAACCATCATTGAAATTAATTGCCCAATTTTTTTTAAAACTGTCAAAATACAAGCCTACGTATCCAAAGCAACTAGAAGATTGAACTATGGCCTTAATAAAAAAAAGACTGAAACCACATAAACCTCCTAAACATTTCTTATCTTAGATCAGGCATAGAATACAAATATCCAGCTGTTAGCATTAAAATTTAATAAGTAATTGGACACCATTGAGTAGTGTTCTACACATTCTTGTGGCCATTCTCTGAACTCCTCTAATTCTGGCCTCTTGCACATCCTTAATTTTTATTATGTACCTTTGGTGGCCGTGGTTTCAGCAGCTTAGGTCCTAAACACTGGAATTCTCTCTATAAATCTCCTTACTTCTCTCTCCTCCTTTGAAATACTCCTTAAAACCTACTCTTCACACAAGCCTTTAAGCAGCCCCAACATTTTTTATGTGATTTGGTGTCAAAATTGTCTAATAAACTGTTGTGAAGGACCTTGGGACCTTTCATGGTTCTAAAAATGCAATATAAATGCTGTTATTGCAGGTGCTGAGTTTTATTTTACTAACTGGAGACTATTGTACAGGTGGCAGGTAACCTCAGGGATATCAACTCTGTAAAACTTGTAAAGCTAGCATTGTTGAGTCCTCAGGCCTCATTCTGTACAAGTGGGTGGGTTTTAATAGGTTTAAAATCAGCTCATACTGTCACCTACGTATTGTTCCTCAGCAAATGGTGAGATTTCATGCCTGCTTTTTAGCACTATACTTGCTAGTCAAAGTTTAACATTGAACAATAACTGATCGTACAGTAAGCTTTTTGCTAACATGAAAACAATTAAAAGTATAATCAGAGATAGTAAAAACTGCCGATGTTGGAGTCAGAGATAACACAATGCGGAGCTGGAGGAACACAGCAAGACCGAAACGTCAGCTTTTCTTCTCATCTGATGCTGCCTGGCCTGCTGAGTTCCTCCAGCTCCACACTGTGTTATCTCTAAAAGTATGATCAGGAAGTGCTGATGAAGTCAGTTAAACTGCCCGTGGACTTTGTTTAAAGGTTACATTACTTGCAGTAACAATTCATCTGGTGCGAAGGAATTGCAGAGTTCAACTACTTCCTGAAAATCATTACTTACCATCTACTTTCAATCCAATTTGGGCAGGTTAGCATCAGTCATATTAGGTATTAACATAAGGTAAGCATTGCAGGACCTCACTACCTTGTCTAGCTCTTCCTTCCTACATTCCAACAAGTGATTGCACTTTAAATAGTACTTCATTGACCGTAAATCACTTTGGGATTTCATGAGATAATACAAGGTATTGTATAAATGCATGAACTTTTTTTTGTCTCTGTTATTACTGTATGTCCTGACTATGTATTGATAGGAGCTGACCTTTCTTTCATCAATGCAAAATTGGGTTTGGAAAACTGAATGCTCCAATAACCTTCAAAAAAAAGGTAATACAATATCTCTCAGTCTTCTCCAGCTTTGCTGATAAGCTTCAGTGAGGTCAATCAATATTGGCAAAATAACCAACTCCGATGGAAAATAAGAATTATAGAGCTAAACTGTTAGAATAGCAATGGGAACTAAAATAAAATCATGCTGAAAGTGTTACACTTTTCAGAAGAGAACTTTGATTAGGCTTTACATTTTGAAATGCTAGACAACTCCCTTCTGAATATGGTAATATTTAAATACTTTGACAGTGGAAGTTACCTTTTAGGAATGTGACTGACAGCATTCTTCATATCTACTATTAACAGAGTCTGCAAAATAATGTCAGAATTGTGGTATTATTTATGCCCAAGGCCAAATATATTCTATACGGGATTTAACTGGAGTCCAATGAATGGCTCATGTTTTGATTTCATTCAGAGATAATAGGAACTGCCGATGTTGGAGTCTGAGATAACAGGGTGTGGAGCTGGATGAACACAGCAGCCCAGGCAGCATCAGAGGAGCAGGAAAGCTAATGTTTCGGGTCTGGACCCTTCTTCAGAAAGGGTCTTCATCGGCCTGCTGTGTTCATCCAGCTCCACACCTTGTTATCACGTTTTGAATTATTGTGATTCAATTGTCTTAAGTTGAATTGATTGTCCTGACTTAACCTAAGTTCTTGAATTTGATTTCAAATCTTAAAAGATGGGCCCAGCCATCTTTGATCTTATTCTAAAATATATGAAGTCATCACATGTCCAATGAAAGCCTGTTATTATAATTATATATGAACACTCATTTTAGTATCAGGAACAAAAACAAAGTTGCTGGAAAAGCTCAGCAGGTCTGGCAGCACCTGTGGAGGAGAAAACAGAGT
>NW_025979218.1:0-6174 GCF_021869965.1 Rhincodon typus | reverse complement strand
CTGCACCTTGTTGTCTCGGATTCTCCAGCATCTGCAGTTCCTACTACTCTAGTGGCTAGTTCCTTCCTGTTTGTCCAATTTAAACCACTTTCGTTCTGCATATTGTAGGAATGGCACCTTTAATCCTTGTAAGTGTTTGTCATAAAGTGGCCGTGGGCTTGTGGGCCACTATGATTCCGAGTGGTCTTAGGAGTCTTGTTGTCAGTTCCGTTATGTTCCTGATGCAGGGAAGTGTGGTCAGTATGTTGGGTCATACTGTGTCCTCCTGTTGTTGTCTGTTATGTAGGCATCTGTGGATGAGGTTGCGGAGATATCCGTTTAAGGCGAGGATCTTGTATAAGTGTTCTTCTTCTTCCTGGTGTAATTCTAGAGTGTTACAATGTGTCCTGGCCTGTTTCAATAGTGTCCTAATGCAGCTTTGTTTGTGGACATTGGGGTGGTTGCTGTGGAAGTTGAAGATTTGATCTGTATGGGTTGCTTTTCTGTATACTGAGGTTTGGAACTCCCTGTTTGTCAGTCATTCTACCTTAACATCCAGAAATGGGAGTTGATTGTTGGTTTCTTCTTCCCTTGTGAATTTAACCACTGTGGATATGCTGTTGATGAGGTGGTGGGTCTCTTCTAATTTATTGTGTTTAATAATGACAAATGTGTCATCTATGTATGAGATCCACTCTCTAAAGCGTGGAATTATGGTGACTTTAACTATAAGAATAATTATATTCAGTTAATTTGGAAAGATATATATAAAGTGTACCATATTTTGTGAAAGGTTATAACTATATCAATTTCCAAACTTTTCCGAAGCTTGTAGTACATATTCCTTTTTTCTTCAACAGATTAAATATATTTGCAGTGTGAGAAAATCATGTAATTTTTTTTGCTTAGTTTGGACAACTACAATCCATTAAGTTATTGATACTAATTAGCATAAATATTAATAGATATAGAAAATTATCACTTAACAATAAAGAATGCAGGCAAAAAGTCATCACTTGATTAAAGTATTGGCAAAGATCTGTAGCTCGGGTTGTGGATGAGGTTGTTAGAGATGACTTATGGTGGTTTAATGTGAAGGTCACTTTGCCTCATGGAAGGGGAAAGGTTGAGAAGGAAAGCCCTTCATGGTAACCTCAGCTGGTGCAGGAATTGAACCCTCCTTGCTGGTGTCACTTTACATTACAGCTAACTGAGCTAATTGACCCCCAAAGTCAATTGTTTGTAATTACTTGCTAAGTGTAACCATTCCATCCTAATATATAAAATAATTTGAGAAACAAATGAAAGTATGAAACAGCCTGAGAGGTAGGTAAGATGACAGCAGCTGTTAGGTTGGAGATGAAAGTGGTATCAATATGAGAGAAGTGAATATAGAGTCCCTTCAGTGCAGATAGAGACCATTTGGCCCATCGAGTCCACACTGACCTCCAAACAGCTTCCAACTCAGACCCACCCCATCCCCATAACCCTGTATTTTCCATCACTAATCCACCTAACATTCACATCCCTAAACACCATGGGACAATTTAGCATGGCCAATCCATCTAACCTGCACATCTTTGGACTGTGAGAGGAAACCAGAGCAGCTGGAGGAAACCCATGCAGATGTGGGGAGAATGTGCAAACTCCACACAGTCATCTGAGGCTGGAATCAAACCCAGGTCCCTGGCATTCTGAGGCAGCAGTTCTAACCACTGTGACACCCATAAGATTGTGCTCATGTTTAAGAGTGCTTCGGTTGATGAAGGAACAATGGGATTAAATGAGGACCTTGCATCTGATTCTAATGGAGTAAAAGTAGACCTCAAATTGTTTAAAGAAGGAAGAACATGTTTCTGTTATAATAAGAAACTGAAAGTGTTTAAAATGAACATGGCGTGGAGTGGTGGGATGGGGAGTGCTGAAAGAGTGGGAGAAGTAGCAGGGAAATCAATAGAAACAGAAAGGAAAACAGTGAAGATCAAGATAATCAAATTTGTTCTTAAAAAGTTGGAAATCCAAGTCACTTTGAAGAAAAGAAATTCGCTTAAAAAACTTTTCACATCCCAAAATAAAAGTCAATTACTTACTAATGTAAGCAAATCTCGCTATATCGTGTACACAGCGAGTCCCTCAAACCAACAATGAGACATTAGCAAAAACAGAAATAGCTGAAGAAACTCAGCAAACCTGGTAGCATCCTTTGAGAGAAAGCAGAGTCAACGTTCTGAAGACGGGACGCTGTACCCGAAACGTTAATTCAGCTTTCTCTCCACAGATGCTGCTGGACCTGCTGAGTTTCTCTTGCAATTTCTGTTTTTGTTTCCTACATTTGCAGTTCTTCGTTTTAGTGCCAGTAATGAGCAGTTCTGTCTGTTCTGAAAGAACTAGTTAAAAGAAAGAGAGACCCAACTCCGCCACTTTTTAGGAACTGTGCCACGGATTCATGCCTTTGCAGTTGAATAGGTCGGTGGGATTTTTGGTTAATATGTGTCACCCTGAAAACTGGCACCTTCAAAAGAGAGAACTCCGTAGATCTCGCGCTAACTTTCCAGCCTCAGTTACCTGACAAGTTATAATGTACGGAACTGTGCACAAGGGACTCGATTTTATTTAGATGTAAAAAAATACACACAGTTACAAATCAGATTGGAAAAGTAAGCACATGGCGGTGTTCAACATCAATCGCTCCTTTCGTATTTCTATGAAGCTGCCTCCTGGACGAATGTTTCGTTAAGACAAGGCGCAGGAACTGGGAAGATTACAAAAAAAAAACAGAATTGCTGGAGAAACTCAGCAGGTCTGGCAGCATCTGTGGAGAGAGAAACAGAGTTAACGCTTTGAACCCTTCCTCAGAACTGGACGGGGTGGAGAAAGAAATATTTCAGATTCTTTATAGGAATTTGTCAGGCGGTGGAGTACAGGGATGTAACATTTCTATGGATTGTGTGTGCATTTTAGCTTTCGCGTTACAGCAGAAGTTGTCAGTGTAAGATTCTGTTACTCTCAACTGTGTTTAACTGAATGGTGTTTTGTTTTCTAAACAAAAAGAGAATTGAAGTTATTTGCAGAGCGTGTTTTTTTTTTCCCATGCTGACTTTTGTTTACAAATGTGATTCCCTAGTTGTGAGGTTGTTGTTCAAACGAAGCTGGATCGCAGTGCCCTGGCCTGAAGCGATTGACGCGATTGAGTGAGGTTCACTCAAAGTGAGTCAGTCAGATGCGAGCCAACTCGCAGCGGCTGCAGTTCACTCCACAGTTTGTTCTGGCACCCCGTGTGTTTACAGAGAGAGAAAACCAGGGGCTTCTCAACCACACCAAGCAGATGCGGTTTCTGATTCGCCAGGGACTGGAAGCCACACAAGCTGCTGTCTCTATAAATTTGCTAAGGAGATTGCAGCCTCAAACAGAACCTGCTAATTTCTTGCTGCCTGTTTAACACTTGAGATTCGAAAAGAAAGAAATGAGATTTCAGAGCCGAAACATCAGAATGCTTCTGCAGTTTTGGAGACATGGGGGCAAATGGCAAGGCAGCATTCCGGTTTCTACTGCTGGCAGTGCCTCAGAAAGAGCCATAGCTCCGTTTGGGCACAATTCTATCCCCGGCCCCACTAACTGGCCTGTGTTGGGGAGTCTACTAGAGATCATCAGGAAAGGAGGACTCCAAAAGCAGCACAAAACACTGGTAAACGGAGGGATGCAACAAGCGTTAGGTTCAGCTACGGGCAGCGAGAATTTATCCTGATTTCAGAAAATAAGTTGAAATCGTAGCTCAACTGATCAATATGTGTGTTCTTAAAGTGAGGCGGATATCGGTAGGGTTGGAGAGGGATGCATTGCACCCATGAACCAGGTGAACGTCAGCAATTACCCTTTTTAGCAGCCTGACTAAACACGTGTTGTATTCTTTCCTGTAGGTGGAATTTCACAAGAAATTTGGGAAAATTTTTAAGATGAAGCTGGGTCCGTTTGAATCCGTTCACATCGGGGCCCCGTGTCTTCTGGAAGCTCTTTATCGCAAAGAAAGTAATTACCCTCAGCGCTTAGAGATCAAACCGTGGAAAGCCTATCGGGATTACAGGGACGAGGCGTACGGGCTGCTCATACTGTGAGTTCGATGGGGGCTCGGGGGGATTTGGGGGAAGGCGGGCTATCCCGACCATGTTTTAGACAGAAATCCTGACGCGTATTTATACAGACAAATAACCCAATTGATTCCATTGAGCACACTGCGTTAGAAATTACAAATAGCACACATTTGGAACTATTTTAAATATTTGCCAAAACGAAATATCAGACTGAGAAACTGCATCGTTGCAAACGCGGGCCGTTTATTCTAACACAGCTAATTAGTACGTTCAGTATACATGTTTTTTTTTAAAACAAACGTATCCACTAACTTTAACAGATCGCGCATACAAACCCGTGTCTTCCAGACGTAACCGAGGCGATCACCAATTTTTTTTTGTCTTTTAAGGGAAGGCAAAGATTGGCAAAGGGTGAGGAGTATCTTTCAGAAAAAGCTGATGAAGCCAACAGAAGTATTAAAACTGGACGGAAGAATCAATGGGGTAAAGATATTTGACTTCAGCGTGCGTCACACGCTTTTACATAAGTCTTTACACAACCTGATCGGGATAACGAGGTGTTTATATAAAATCTTCCCTGTCGCGGCGCTGACGTTACTGAACAGGCAAGGCTGAGCTTTCACACAAACTCGTTCAACAATGGAATCCGAGAGCTGTCCATCTCACAGGGTTCTGTAAGAGGCACGGGGTTTTTGTTTTAGAAAATATAACATCTTTTTTACAGCGCAGTTCAAAATATTGACACGGGAGTACACAACATCCCGTAGCTCTCAACCAATGCAAACAGGTATCGGTGTAGGCAAAGGGTCCGCCTTGATCTCCTTGAAATTTACTGAGTTGGCTGTTTGCTGAAAGACGTGTTTGCCTCACTGCACTTAGATCCAGCAGCCGATCAGTACTCGGCATCGTTGGAAAGCGCCGTTATGTGCTCGGCAAACGCGCCTAAAAATACAGCTAAACCTTGCCACAGCGTCGGTGTTAGGGTTGCAGTTTGGTGACTGGAGAACGTATGAAGTATTGCGAAGGAATCAGTTAACACGAGGCAAGTAACTAAGAAGGTGCGCGGGACAGGTGGGTCTGCTCAAAAAAGTAACTTGTTACACAATTGCTTCAAAACTGTTTCAGAGATAGTAGGAACTGCAGATGCTGGAGAATCTGAGATAACAAGGTGTAGAGCTGGATGAACACAGCAGGCCAAGCAGCATCAAGGAGCAGGAAGGCTGACGTTTCGGGCCTAGACCCTTCATCAGACAATGGGGGAGGGGAAGGGGGTTCTGAAAAAAATAGGGAGAGAGGGGGAGGCTGATAGAAGATGGATAGAGGAGAAGATAGGTGGAGAGGAGACAGACCGCTCAAAGAGGCGGGGATGGAGCCAGTAAAGGTGAGTGTAGGTGGGGAGGTAGGTAGGAGATAGGTCAGTCCAGGGAGGATGGACAGGTCAAGGGGGCGGAATGAGGTTAATAGGTAGGAGATGGGGGTGCGGCTTGAGGTGGGAGGAAGAACAGGTTAGGGAGGCGGGGACGAGCTGGGCTGGTTTTGGGATGGGGGAGGGGAGATTTTGAAGCTTGTGAAGTCCACATTGATACCATTAGGCTGCAGGGTTCCCAAGCAGAATATGAGTTGCTGTTCCTGCAACCTTTGGGTAGCATCGTTGTGGCACTGCAGGAGGCCAAGGATGGACATGTCGCCTGCGGAATGGGAGGGCGAGTTGAACTGGTTTGCGACTGGGAGGGGCGGTTGTTTAGTGCGAACCGAGCGTAGGTGTTCTGCAAAGCGGTCCCCAAGCCTCCGCTTGGTTTCCCTGATGTAGAGGAGGGCACAATGGGAACAGTGGATGCAGTATACCACATTAGCAGATGTGCAGGTGAACATCTGCTTGATGTGGAAAGTCTTCTTGGGGCCTGGGCTAGGGGTGAGGGGGGAGGTGTAGGGGCAGGTGTAGCACTTCCTGCGGTTGCAGGGAAAAGTGCCAGGTGAGGTGGGGCTGGAGGGGAGTGTGGAGCGGACAAGGGAGTCTCGGAGAGAGTGGTCCCTCCGGAAAGCAGATAAGGGTGGGGAAGGATAAATGTCTTTGGTGGTGGGGTTGGATTGCAGATGGCGGAAGTGT
>NW_025979217.1:0-6174 GCF_021869965.1 Rhincodon typus | reverse complement strand
CTGGCTCCAATCCCGCCTCCTTGACCTGCGTCTCCTCTCCACCTATCTTCACCTTTATCCATCTTCTATCCGCCTCCCCCTTTCTCCCTATTTATTTCAGAATCCCCTTCCCCTCCCCCATTTCTGAAGAAGGGTCTCGACCCGACACGTCAGCCTTCCTGCTCCTCTGATGCTGCTTGGCCTGCTGTGTTCATCCAGCTCTACACCTTGTTATCTCAGATTCTCCAGCATCGGCAGTGCCTACTATCTTTATAAGAGTCAAATGCTTCATTTTTTGTCTGTAACATTTATATGTTTTGACAAAAAAAAATGCTCAGTTCAGTTTTAGCGGCGTTACCTGTGGCAGAAAATCTTGGCCAAGACAGTGAGAACACCCCTGCTCTTCTTTTGAATGGGCCAGGAGTTATTTTACAGACACTATAAAGTTATGAGTAATTATCTCAACACTGCAGTCATATAAACCAACTGCAAATGAGATTTTGTTTCAAAGGGAAGAAAGTGCAAGATAATAGCAATGGCTATACAGAAAGCACTACAGGAATTAGTCACTAGCGTAAATTACAAACAGGTACTTTTTTTTTTAAAAAATGCGTAGAATCAGAATCCCTACAGTGTGGAAGCAAGCCATTTGGCCCAACAAGTCCACACCGCCACACCGAAGAGCATCCTCCCCAGACCCATTCCCCTACCTTTTCCTTGTCTAAGCCACGTAACCTAAACATCTCTGGGCACTATGGGCAATTTAGCATGGCCAATTGAGCTACCCTGCACATCTTTGGACTGTAGAAGGAAACCACAGCACCTGGAGGAAACCCATGCAGACACAGGGAGAATGTGCAAACTCCACACAGACAGTCACCAGAGAGTGGAACTAAACCCGGGTCCCTGGAGCTGTGAGGCAGCAGTGCTAACCATTGAGCCACCATGCCGCCCTGAGGAACAGCAGTTATTGAAGTTAATCTTTCGAAAATAAAACCATTTTCTTCCCATTCGCAAGTGACAGGATAAAGGTATGTTCCCTACTTGAAAACTAATGATAAATGGAAAAATATATATATTAAAAAAAAATCCAATGAGTCAAGAGTCTCCCCTTGAAGTACTGGGTGTTGTGGCATGAGCTCATTAGCTAGAGCACCCAACATTTATTTTTAAAAGCAACCAGTTCAAACGTGTTATGACACACCTCTGGGCAAGATTTGAACCTGGACCTTCTGGTCCAGAGAAAGGGACATTATCACTGTAACACAGACCTTTTCAAAATTAGGCTAGGCTTCTGGAATACTAGTCCAATGGTATTACCATCATGCCACCATCTCCTCACATTAGGTACTAGAGACATGTGGGAGTCAAAACTACAATCTTCTGAACCAGAGTCAAATACATTATCCATTGTGCTAGTGGGCGTAGGAAATTAAGTCCAACCTTTCAATGGATTGAGCAATGCCCAGCCCAAGGACTGCTGCCAAACACTACTCAGCAAAAATCAGCTATTAGAAAAATCCGTATGCAAACTTGAATGGATTATTCCTTTAATTTTACACTTCCCATAAACTAATGGGGAATGAATTGTTCCCTGTACAAAACACAAATCAACTGTACAAGCAAAATTAAAGGCAACATTTAACCAAACAAAAAAGTTTTGAATTGCCAAACTTTACCCACTGACGCAATATTAATCAGAAGTAGCAAAAGGGTAACTAGCGTTGCTATCAGCTATGTCACTTATCTACAGTACATCCGCACATTAAAGCTGCGCCACAGAAAATAAAAGATTGACCTCAAAATATCCTAACATAAGAACTAGGAGCAGGAACAAACAATTCAGGCCCTCAAGACTGCTGCACTATTTAACATGATCAAGGCCGATCTCATCTCAGTTGAACACGTGGCTAAAGATCTGACATAGTAGGGAGAGCTAGAGATATGTGGATCACTGGGAATGGCTTCCGGGGAAGGTGGGTCCTACACAAGAAAGACAGGTTGCACCTAAATTGGAGGGGCATGAATATCCTGGCAGGGGGATTTGATGGTGTTACTCAGGAGGGTTTAAACAAGTGTGACAGGGGGCTGGGAAGAGGAGCAGCAGGTCAGTAAGCAGAGAGAGAGTGGGGAAGAGCTTCAGACCAAGGCAAATATAAATAAAAGGAAGAGCAGTCAGGGAGTGGTTGCTTGGACTACATTTGCTTCAAATGCAAGAAGTGTAACAGGCAAGACAGATGAATTTAGAACCTGCATTAATGCATGCAATTATGATGCTGTTGCTATTGAAATAACTCTATAGAGGCTGGTGTCCCGCCACCAAGTCACCCTTTACTTACACGTTGAAAGTCCTTGATACTGGTCCAACTCCAAGTGAACAGAACCTCTGACACTCGTGCTTATATCTGTCAGCCAGGGCTCCCTGATTGGACCAGGTTAACAGCACCAATCAGGGAACTCATATTCTGAGGTCTACCTGGCTGACCTTGTTACAAATCGCTACACCTCTCCCCACTATGAGTGCGAGGACATAGGCTAGTTCTTTCTCTTTTAGCTCCTCTGGGGCGTTTTAACACCAGGTCAGGTTCCTCCAACTCTATCTCCGATACAGGCAGCGTGTAACTCAAAAGTAGCTCGCCTCTTGTGGCGGGAGCATCTCAGGAAACAAAGCAAACCCCATTCTCTTCTCCAGGCAGCAAAGGCGCAAGACAGCGACATCCACTAGTGTCCATCTCAGATTACATGGTCTCTTCTATACTTGACAGAGGGGGAACCCACAGGTTCCAGAACAGTCAGAACGGCTGTCAAGGAGCTGGGCACGTTTTGCTCCTGCATTGTTTGCAGCTTTCATATGGTCCGCATGCTTATTCAGAACAGTCACACCTACCCGAACTTAACGTCACTGGACTTGACCTCACGTCAACCATGCCTCTTACCCATACAGAGCCATTCCGGTGGTTCCTACACCAGATTTCGTTCCCTGAAGTCAATGGTCTCTCTCGCATAGCTGAGTCGTGTGTCTGGCTTGGCGTTCCTGATGCCGTTTCACCATCCTCTGGTCCAGGAAGATCAGATTTAACCTGGTGCAGAGTCTTCTCCCCATTAGCAACTCTGCTGGAGCTATCCCTGTAGTTGCACGAAGGGTGGTCCTATAATCAAATAAGATCCAGGACACTTTGGTATCTAGAAGTTGTAGGCTGTTTCTCTCAGCCTGTCTTCAAAGTTTGAGCTATTCTTTCCACCAGACCATTGGATGATGGATGGTGTGGAACTGTCCTTTTATGTCGAATACCATTCAACTTTAGGAAATACTCAAAATTTCCTGCTGGTAAATGACAGCCCTGACCATTAGCTCTGACCAACACTTCCCAGAGTCTGTGTATTGCAAAAGATGCATGCAATTTTTTTTTTTTTTTTTTTTTTTTTTTATAAAATCGATGTCCCAGTGTTTGACAAATGGACTCTATACACATCTAGCCACTTTGAATGGGCATCCACAATGACTAAGAACATCGAGCCCATGAAAGGACCTGCATAGTCGACATGTAACCGAGTCCAGGGTTTACCCAGCCATTCCCACGAATGTGGAGGAGCTGCTGGCGATAGTTTTTAATCTTGTTGGCACACTGGGCACTGCCCCACCAACACAGCTATGTCGGCATCCAATCCTGACCACCAGACATACTTTCATTTTGGAAAGCCGTGGAGGACCCTGGTGGAGTTCAGCCAGTATCAGGCAGAGACCTTCGCTCAGAACAATGCCATCCTCCACTGTGATCCGGGTCCGAAAAGGTTTCAGGTCTGCTTGTGATAGTCCTTTTGTTCGCCCCATCATCACCAGCTGTTTCAGTTTTGCCAGGACTGGATCTTACTGCGTCCAAAATCTGGTATTGTCAGCTGTAACTGGAAGTACATCCAGAAAATTTAAAACTATTATGGACTCTTCCAGTGACAATATCACCGGTGGTGTACCTGCAGGACGTGGATCAATGCATCCGTATTTGCTACTAGACGTACTTCATATTAGAACCCACTGCTGAATTTGGCCTGCAGCTATGGATAGCACTGTCTTGTCCTCCAAGTAGAACTAGCAGGGTTTGTGGCCATTATTATTATAAATTTATGTCCATAAAAGGTATTATGCGGAACTTCCTGACTCCACATATGATCATCAAACCTTCCTTCCCTATCTGGGCGTATTTATGCTCTGCATTAGCCAAAATCCTGGATGCATACACTATTGGGTGTTACTCTCCATTGGGCTACCGACAAGCTAAATACTACCCCAATGCCATATGGGAAGGCATCGCTTGCCAATACCAGATCTCGCTTGGGATCGTAGTGTGCTCACACCTTAAGAGAATGATAGCTGTTTCTTCGCTTCCCTGAAAGCTACGGCTTGGCTACACGACCATTTCCAAGGCTAACCCTTTTTATTTAAGGAGTTGATGCAAAGGTGCCAGGATGGAGGCCAGGTTATGTATGAATTTTCTGTATTAATTCACCAGCCCAAGGAAAGACCTAAGCTCCGGTACAGACGTGGAAGCTAGGGCCCCTTTGATCACCCTCACTTTATCTTCCAACGGATGTAACCCAGTCTTGAAGACTCTGTAGCCCAAGTAGGTCACTTAGGGTGACTGGAACACACATTTTTCCCTTCTAAAGGCATACGGCCTGTGTGGGAGAAACACCTAAGGTCTATGTCCGAGTTCTCCAAGTGCTCCTTATTGGTCTTTCCTGTTATTAACATGTTATCTAGATAAGTGGTGGCCGAGGGTAGACCTTGTAAAATATGTTCTCCATCCTCCACTGAAAAATGGCACAGGCTGATGATACTCCAAACAGCAGTCTCAGATTGGCACAAACTCTTATGGGCATCAAGTTGCAGCATACTTCTGGGAATCCTCATGCGACCTCAATTACAAATACGCATGGCTCATGTCCAGCTTTGTGAAGGACAGCCTCCTGCCAGCTTTATGTATAAATCCTCTATGTGAGGGATTGGGTATTTATCCAGCTGCAAAAAACAGTTTACGGTTTGTTTAAAATCCCCACAAAGGTGAACCTTTGAAACGATCGGTGCTGCCCATTCCACAAACTGGACTGATTTGATGTTGCCTTCGCTTTCTAGCCTTCTGATTTCTGCTTCTACTTTTGCACACAAGGCAAATGGCACTGGGTGGGCCTTGCAGAATCGTGGATTGCTTCCTGGTCAGTATGCAAGGTAGCCTTGTCTCCTTTGATAGTCTCTAGACTTTCCTGAAAAACTTCTGCACATTTAATTAGGACTTCATTCAGGCAGCCATTTTCCAATTGAAAAATGTTGAGCTAATCTAGGCAAATCTCTCATAACCAACTTCAACTCATCAAGCTTGGGCCTGAACCTTTCATGACAATCAGTGGTAAATGAACAAGCTGCACCTTTAATCTGTAAGGGTTCCCCAGTACAGGTTCTCAGTTTAGCCAAGGTCTTGTGCAAACTTCAGGGTTGAAGTCCAGAGGGAATTTTGTTAAAGATTGGTTCTGCGATCCACAAACAGCCACGGTGGTAAAGGCCTCCATTAGAACCAGGTGACCATTTAACCAGAACTTTATTTTGATTGGTTCTGATTTGGAAGTTGCTAAGCAATTTAACTGTTCCAAACCAGATGTAGGTGAACTATCCAGGGTGCGCACTCTTCTGGGTACCGGCCTATGAGTTCTCTTACTCCATTTAGATCTGTTAGGACTCTTTCGCTGCCTCCAGACCACATACTGGCAGTGACTACAATGACGCAGCTCCCTCCGAGCCATTACTACTTAGGGAGCAGATCACATCTGTGTTGAGGCAGGACACCCTCGAGGGATCCTGCAGTGAGGCATTATGGGTAGAGTTCAGGTATAGGAAGGGGGCAAATACAATGCTAGGATTGTAACTACAGACCTCCCAGCGGCCAGCAGAAGACATAGGAAGAGATGTGTAATCAGATTCTAGAAAGATGTGAAAATAATAGGGTTGTTGGAGTGGGTTATTTTAACTTCCCCCATATTGACTGGGACTCCCTTAATGCTGGGGATTTGGGTGAGGAGCAATTTACTAGGTGTATCCAGGAGGGTTTCTGAAACACTATGTGGATACTCCAACAAGGGAGGGAGCCATACTGGACCTGGTATTGGGAGATGAGCCCTGCCAGGCGATCAAAGTTTCAGTAGGGG
>NW_025979216.1:0-6175 GCF_021869965.1 Rhincodon typus | reverse complement strand
GTAAGCCTTCCTGCTCCTCTGATGCTGCTTGGCCTGCTGTGTTCATCCAGCTCTACACCTTGTTATCTCAGATTCTCCAGCATCGGAAGTTCCTACTTTCTCACTACTACAGTGTTGTCCAAACCGTGTAGGCTACCACTTGTTTTGTTTATCGGAAGACTATCAAGGCTCCCATCCCCCAGGAATTTCTGACTCCGTTTTGAACTCGTTTACTAATTTAAGTACTATATATGTATGCTTTTAACAGCGACTAATTGTGAATCTTTCTAGTTCGCTGGCTTGAATATTCTGATCTACACGCAGCAATAGTCCAAACGGTGTTCCTTTGTTCCGTACTAAGTCCCAAACCATTCTCTTTCTTCGTATTATTTCCGTCCCTTCTATTCACTTTCCAAGCCCTCACCTTACTTCCACCTTACGATCCTTTGAGTGACCTTTTCCGTCCTGAATCACGCCCCAGTTGAGGGAAAGTGAAACTTTGGCCACATAGTACAGATCTACCACAGCCTTGTTCTTCTCCTGAAGGCTATCCCTAGAGAACAGCCAGACTCCTGGCTACTGGTCTGCCTAGAGGTCAGTGACCAGGGTGTTTCCTGACCATTCCGCACACTGGTTCCACACTGGAGCTGAAGACAGTCAGCGCCGGGGAACTGTTCATGTTTGCCTGAAGTTTACCTGCGTTTTTGTGGATGACGAGCTCCACCCTGCCGTACGTCCCCTTGCCCAGCTCTCGGATGAAATCGTAATGTTTATGAATGTCTGACGCCGAGAGACTGCGCACAGCCATCGCCTGCAGATCCTCCGTGTCGCCCACCGTGCCATATGAGCTTCGGGTTAGGTCCTGTTCGGTCCCACAGACATTCATCCTTGCACTGAAGACAAGTCAACAAAAAACACATAAGATTATCAAATCATCCGACTGGAGGAGTGGGCAGTTCAGAAATGGCTCAGGAAGACTGCAGCGTGGGCACAAATCTCAACACTCCCTCCTTCATTCAATCTAAAACCCCCAAACCACAAGGACAATGCCATGGAGGCTCCCACGACCTTGAGCTTGGAGCGCACTTGTAGGCGACATCAAGCCTGACCTACAACTCAATGTCACCCACTGTTAGGGTGAACCCTTGGTCCCGGATGGCAATGGAATGAGATTGTAAATTATCCAAACAACTTCACAATATCCTCATAATCTGTTACCCAACCCCTGCAAACCAGCATTCGCCACACTGTGAGAAGAAGAGCTTGCATTTCTATAGCTCCTTTCACACAGGGACGCGCTGCAGTATCCGCCCCTCCCTGCTGTCCAGACTGGCAAATAAACCGAACTCTACAGTTTATCCGGGCGAGTCTGTACTGGGCACCGGCATCATGGGGGGACGGGGGTGCTCAGTGTCCGGATAAGCGAAGTCAGTATCTTCCTGTAAGTTCATGCCACACCATGACCACAATGTCCCCGATTCGAACTGACTGATGACTGCGACTAGAGCCTACATGACCCTCGGATTGTGGACAATCTCTGGCCATGAGCACTAGACAATAGAAAACATGGAACCACAAGAGAAGGTCAGGTCGGTAGGGAGAGGGCTTCTGCAGAGAGAGTCTGCACAAGCGGAAACATATTCCATCTCGGTCAAACCTAGCTGCAGCAACTTCATCTGAGCGACTTAACTGCAAACATAAAACGGAGCCAATCAGCTGAGGTGCCGTGGCGTGAGCTGGAGCCCCTCCATCTGTCTCTCTTTCTCCACTTCACTTACAATCTCCAAGGACATGACATATTTTTATTCTTTGCGTCAGCTAGGTTCGCCGAGGGTTTTGGAAATTCAGCACAGAAAATCATCAACCAGCAACCAATTTCATCAGCTTAATTAACACTTTCAGCATTTTGGAAGATTTTTTTTGAATAGTCCTTTACCTTATTCCAGTTTTCCGCCGACCCTCGGGAAGGCGCCAACTCAGGATGCTGAGGTACAGTTCCATGGGTATCCTCCAAGAGTTTGCTCAATGGCCTTTCCTCAGGAGTGAACCTCGACTCGACAATGTAGGTCAGCGGGAAGTCACAGACAAGCCCAAGACTGTCCTTGCCCACTGGATACACGCACAAACTCACACACACACACAAACACACTACAAACTCGCACACACGTACGCACAAACTCAAACTCTCTCACACACACACAGGGGGGAACACAGACAAACAGAATATTTTCCCATCTCTTCAAAAACCCAGAAATGCTGAGGGCCGAGTCCAACAATCCAGCTCAAGCCACTGCCCCACCAAATTGAGAACACGTCAACGTGGCTTGGTGTTATGTTGGTTGCTGTTACCTACTAGAAAAGCTCTTTCAGCCTTTTGCTAAATGATCTTTCACAATGCTGTGTTACACAGGTTGATCCGTGGACTTCTATCCCCTGTTGAAATTCGGAGCTACATGCTCCAGCACCTGCTTTTATTTACATCACCGCGCTCCTGCTGGTTTGTTCTGCACACCGTTGTAATATATGCAAAGCTGTGCTACCGCAAAGTTCGCTCAGGCTCATGTTAGACTACAGTGTCTGAGCACTGTTGGAGGACCCACAATTTCATTCAAATAAATGCAAATTTGATAGATTTCTTTCAGAAAGTAGTAATCTGGATTACAGTGCATGAGACATTTGAAACCTGGCATCTGCTAATTGAGGTTTGAAGTGCTTGAAAACAGCAGGTGTCTCTGGATCAATGCTTCACAACGTTCGCCAACACTGGCAGTTTCCTCACCTCGTGTGTTGGACTAACTGAAGGAGATTAATTGCTGTGATTAGTCAACGACTCTGTTATTCCTATCTGGATAACAGGAGGTAAATTCGATGTGTCGTGGGATATTTTTGATTCTAGTTGTTGCTGTTTGAGTGGTTTCGAGTGCAGTAGAGGCTGGAAAGGAGGACATACCCAGTGATCTGCAGGTGATCAACGGCTAGTCTCCCAAACCACCAGGCAGCCATCCAAAGCAGCGTCCATACAATATCCTCCTTTGCACACTCGGTGTGGCAGAGAGACATGATAGCACTAGCAATCAAACACAATTAGAGTGGAAAGGAATCATAGAATCCCTACAGTGTGGAAGCAGGCCCTTCGACCCAACAAGTCCACACCGACCCTTGGAGCAGCTCACCCAGACCCATCCCCCTATAACCCACCTAAGCTGCACATCTTTGGATGGAAACCGGAGCGCCCAGAGGAACCCGGGTTCCTGGCGCTGTGAGGCAGCAGTGCTAACCACTAGGCCACCGTGCCGCCCTTAAGGAGGAGCTATTGCAATGAAATGATACGGTAGAGAATAATAAAACAACCATATCAGGAACAAAAGCCAATAGGATCTAAATCGCATCAAACCGAAGAACAAACTGACAAATCAATGGGAGAAAAGCACAATCAGAATGACATTGATTCAGCACTTTGCTCACCAAGGCTCTCTCGACTAACCCTTTTACCGAAAGATCCGATTTCAATAATGTTCCGACCAGCAACGTATAAGCCACTAGGTTACTTTCTGTAATTTGATATACTTGACAATTTCATCAGCTGTAACTGGTTTTTGCATATAAACCTGATAGAAACAGGAGGCTATTATCAATCACAGGCTGTCTTTGAAACGTTGCTGGTTCCTGACACATAGCATGGCCTTTGCAAAGGGCCAATTTCGGCAGCGTCTACAGGTCACAAGGTATCGTTGTCAAACAATACGGTCCCAGAGGCTTTCAAACTCCAACGCCCAGATCTATCACTCTGCTGTGAGGCTCCATCGACATCTATATGTCTTCTCTAATGCTCAAAGCTTCTTTGACAATGTCTTCCTATTGCCAGACCACGTGCTCAAGATGGGTCAGAGCTGGTAACCAAACCGCCTTTCCAAAGGGACACAGTCTCGAGGCACTTAAAGGTAAATTTAGGTTGGACAACTTCTTACGCGCGAAAACAAAACCAAAACGGCCACTGATCATCAGGAGAATGGAGACTGAAAAACACTCGAACGATTTAAGATAAAAACATAAAGAACGGGAGAAACACAGCAGGTTTAGCAGCCTCCGTGGAGAGAAAAGCAGAGGTCTTGAAGAGGGCTCACTGGACTCCAAGCCTTAACTCTGTTTCTCTCTCCACAAATACTGCCAGACCTTCTGGGTTTCTTCAGCCTTTCTGTTTTTGTTTCAGATTTCCAGCGTCCGCTGTAATGTAAAATATTTAAGAAACCGGTGGATGGGGAGCAGGAACTAAGTTCTTTCTTGATGGACTGGTTTCGGGATGTGGGGGCCAGAACAGCTCGTATCTATGAGCCTTACTCATCCCCGGGTAAAGGTGATGGATGAACTAGAATGGACTGAATGCTCTTTCTCTTCCGCATCTGCCTGGATCAAAAAATACCATGGGCCAAGTCAGAGCAGAGATTTAGCCCTACAATTTCCACTGAAACGTGAAAACAAATGTGTTTAGCGAAACTTCTGCGTTGATTTTCGGACACTTCGTGAAACCGTTGGGGAGAACTAATTGTATAAAGAAAGAATTGCACTTCTGTAACACCTTTAAATGACCTCAGACCGCCCGAAGCTCCTCTCAGCCAGTGCCATTGGAAGTGCAGTTAATGTAATGCAGGAAATACTGCAGCCAATTATTGCAAGATCACACCGACAGTTATGATAAGAACATAGAACAGTTCAGCACAGGAACAGGCCCTTCGGCCCACCTTGTCTGTGTCGGCTTTATGGCATTCGGGATTAAGCCCATTTGCCCGTACATGGTCCGTATCCCTCTATTCCCTAAATAAAAATCGAAAGAGCTGCGGATGCTGGAAATCACAAACAAAAACAGAACTTGCTGGAAAAGCTCAGCAAGGTTGGCACCATCTGTGGAGAGAAATCAGAGTTAACGTTTTGGGTCGAGCGACTGTTTCTCTGCCTGTTATGTGTCTGTCTAAATGTCTCTTAAACGTTGCTATCTTATCCGCTTCTACCACCTCCCCTGGCAGCGTGTTCCAGGCACCTACCTCCCTCTGCGTAAAATACTTCCCTCGCACATCATCTTTAAACTTATACCCTCTCATTTTAAACCTCTGACCCTCGTTTTTGACATTTTCAACCGAGGAAAGAGACATTATCCACGCCTCTCATAATTACAGATTGTTTTAGTGATTGTGGTTTCGGAATAAATATTTGCCAGGCCTTCTGAGGTACTCTCCTTCGAATAGTGCCCGGGTTCTTTTACACTCACCTGAAACAACAAACGGTATCTTGGTTTAAAGTCTCATCTGAAAAACCGCACCTCGGGCAGTGCAGAACTACCTGAAGCTGTTGAGATTCAGGTCTCGGGACTGACTTAAAGGTGAGAGTCTTACCACTGATCCACAGATGACTCTTTAAATAAAGTTATGCTCTTCAATAATAAGAAACTACACACACAAATAAACTGTTCTTTGTTCCCACTTCATACATCTCATCCAATAAGCGACATGGCACACATTTTTCAGTCTAGTCAATGTTGAAAGCTTCTGACAACACATTGGTTGCATGAAGTTTCAGAGGATATATTAAAATGAAGAACGAACAGAATCTCCTTTAGAAAACTCCATCAGTAAGAGTTGTACTTACGTTACTGAAATGATTAGAAACATCACTGATTTCCGAACTACATACAGTATTTAGATGTATCTTTGAGATGCCCAGGCAGACAAGGCTACGGGCCAAAGTGCTGGAAAATGGGATTAGAATAGTTAGGTGGTTGTTTTTGACTAGAGCAGTCTCGATTGGCCGAAGAGTTTTTCTCTGTGCTGTAGATCTCTATGACTCTATGACAGTGACTACTTTATAAAAACGGATTAACAAACCGGTGGCCAGCGAAGTCTATTGTACAATTGTTACTCGTATTGTTCAAAGTTGAAGAATCGTGGGTGAACTGGGTGTGGTCCCAGTGGATGTGTAGATTTCCCGATTCCTCGGTGAGGAATCTGGACGGTCAGAAGAAGCAAGAAGTGTGGTTTTAAAAATCAAGGCAGTGAGGAGAAGGAATGAAAACTCCTCGCTCGCTAACAATACACAGCTCAAACTCTAGGAGTTGCCCTCCGATATACCATAAATGTCGAGAAACCATCCGCGGCTTTAGAAAGGAACAAAAACAAAGTTGCTGGAAAAGCTCAGCAGGTCTGGC
>NW_025979215.1:5465-6176 GCF_021869965.1 Rhincodon typus | reverse complement strand
CCTCTGTGTCTCTGTCTCTGTTCCCCCCCCCACCCACTCTGTCTCTCTCTCTCTCTCTCTGTATGGCTCTCTGTCTCTGTCTCTCTCTCTCGTTCTGTCTCTCTCTCTGTATCGCTCCCTCTCTGTGTCTCTCTCTCTCTTTCTCTCTCTCTCGCTCTGTGTCTCTGTTCCTGCTCTCCCCCCCGCCACACCGTGTCTCTGTCTCGCTCTCGTTCTGTCTCTGTCTCTGTATCGCTCCCTCTCTGTGTCTCTCTCTCTCTTTCTCTCTCTCTCACTCTGTCTCTCTGTCTCTGTTTCCCCCCTCTCTCTCTCTGTCGCCCCCATCTGTCTCTCTGCGTCTCTGTCTCTGTCCCCCACTCTCTCTCTGTGTCTCTGTCTCTGTTCCCCCCCACCCCCCTTCCCTCTCTCTCTCTGTCTCTCTCTCTGTATGGCTCTCTGTCTCTGTGTGTCTGTCTCTCTCTCGCTCTGTCTCTCTCTTTGTATCGCTCCCTCTCTGTGTCTCTGTCTCTGTTCCCCCCAACTCTCTCTATCTCTCTATCTCTGTGTCTCTGTTCCTGCTCTCCCCCCCTCTCTCTCTGTGTCTCTGTCTCTGCTCCGCCCCCTCTCTGTCCCCCCCCGTCCCCCCCACCTCTCTTTCTGCGTCTCTGTCTCTGTCCCCACCTCTCTCTCTGTGTCTCTGTCTCTGTTACCCCCCCCCCCCCCCCCCCCCCC
>NW_025979215.1:1471-5365 GCF_021869965.1 Rhincodon typus | reverse complement strand
CTCTCTCTCTCTCTCTCTCTCTGTATGGCTCTCTGTCTCTGTATCTCTCTCTCTCTCTTGCTCTGTCTCTCTCTCTTGCTCTGTCTCTCTCTCTTGCTCTGTCTCTCTGTCTTGCTCTGTCTCTCTGTCTTGCTCTGGCGCTGTCTCTTGTTCTGGCGCTCTCTCTCTGTATCGCTCTCTGTCTGTCTCTCTCTCTGTATCGCTCTCTGTCTGTCTCTCCCTCTCTCTCTCTCTCTGTCTGTTTCTCCCTCTCTCTCTCTGTCTGTCTGTCTCTCCCTGTCTCTCGCTCTCTCTCTCTCTCTCTCTGTCTGTCTGTCTCTCCCTGTCTCTCTCTCTCTCTCTGTCTCACCCCCCACCTCCTCCACCTGTCCCCAATTCCAGGCACTGACAGACTCTGTGCTGAGCCGAGGACTGAGCCGTGGTTCCCAATCAGATTCCGAACCCGAGCCTGGCTCTGTTGCTCTGAGGCTGAAAGAGAAGGACAATCTCCTGGTGCAGGTTCTGGTGGATCAGGAACGCCAGGCCACGCGCCACCAGCAAGCCACTGAGGAGCTTCTCAACTGTGTCATGGAAAGGGATCGGGTGATCCAGGTACAAGGTGATCTCTCTCATTCCTGGTCGAGAATCAGGATCTTCTTACATGACATCTTTTCAATCCCAGAATCCTCAACTAAACCTCCGAACAATCGGGATATGGCTTGGGGCAGAATGGGGATGGGGTGGGGGGAGAGGGTGGGGAGGTTTGCGGAGGGTTGTGAATTTGCAAATTAGTTTACAGGAGCAGGGATGTCCTGGTGCAGTTGGAGAGGGGCCTTGGTGGGACTGCACCTGGAGGTCAGCACAACATTGTGGGCCGAAGGGCCTGTGTCTGTGCTGTACTGTTCTATTGGGTGCAGGTTTGGGGTCTCCTTCTCTGAGGAAGAACGGTCTGGCGATGGAGGGGGTGCAGCGCAGGGTTTCCCAGACTGATCCCTGGGGTAGCAGGGCTGACAGAAGGAGAGAGATTGGATCAGTTAGGGTTATATTCTCTGGGGGTTTAGAAGAATGAGGGGGGATCTCATAGAAACCTATAAAATTCTAACAGGGCTAGACAAAACACACAGGAAGGGTGTTCCCGATGGCCGGGATGGGAGGGGAGACCAGGAGCAGGGGGTCATTCCCTAAGGATACAGGGTAGGCCTTTTAGGACTGAGATGGAAAGAAATGTCTTCACCCAGAGAGCAGTGAATGTGTGCGATTCTCTGCCACAGAAAGTGGTTGAGGTTCATACATAGAATGTTTTCAAGAAGGAGTTGGATATAGTTTTTGGGGCTAAAGGGATCAAAGGGAATGGGGGAGAAAAAGCAGGAACAGGGGACTGAGTTGGATGGTCAGCCGCAATCGTATTGAATGGAGGGAACAGACTTGAGGGGCTGAATGGCCCCCTCCTTCCCACCTCCTGTGTTTTTAAGTCTGCAAACCGAGTCCACCTCATCGTTCCTCCCTCTCTGTTCTCTCCTTCCTGTGTTGGGAATGTTTGAAGAGTTTGTGCCCTGTTTGAAGCTCCTGTCTTTCCTGCTGCAGGAATTATCAGAGAGTCACTGGGAAGCAGCGGCCGACAAGGCTGAAAAGCTTCGGGCTCTCCAGGCCCAGCTGTCTGCCAGGGAGCGCGAGCTGGCCGAACACAGGGGCCTTCGTTCCGCAGCAGCTCAGGAATGTTTCAGCGAGCTGGCTGCCATGAGGGCACTGCAAGAACACAAGGACCAGCTCATTCTGGTAAGGCCATTCCCCCCTCTGGGCTGTCTGTGTGTCCCACTGCTCCGGTAAACGGGAGGGGGGAGGGTTTACAGCGACCACACTCCCACCCATCAACCCCTCCACCCAATTCAGGATTTCTCATCCTGCACTGGACAGAATGTAGGCCACAGCCAAAATTCAGGGCGAACGAGGCAATGGGTTAGACATCTCAGGGTCTTGGGGTTTTAGAGTCAGGCCTTGGGGCCTTGGGGTCTGAGAGTCAGGGCCTTGGGGTCTGAGAGTCAGGGCCTCGGGGTCTTGGGGTTTTAGAGTCAGGGCCTTGGGGTCTGAGAGTCTTGGCCTTGGGGTTTTAGAGTCAGGGTCTTGGGGTTACAGTCAGGGCCTTGGGGCCTTGGGGTCTGAGAGTCAGGGCCTTGGGGTCTTGGGGTTTTGGGGCTTTAGAGCCAGGGCCTTGGGGTTTTAGAGCCAGGGTCGTGGGGTCTTGAGGTTGGAGTCTTGGAGCACAGAAACAGACCCTTCGATCCAACCAGTCTGTGCCGACCATAATCCGAAACTAAAGTAGTCCCACCCGCCTGCTCCTGGCCCATATCCTTCCAAACCTTTCCTATGCATGTCCTATTAGAATGGTAGACCCTGAGGGAGTTACAGAGGATCAGCGGGATCTTGCTGTGTATGTCCACAGATCCCTGGATGCAGCCGGACCAATAGATTAAGGAAGGTATATGGGTTACTCACCTTTATTAGTCAGGGCACTGAGTACACATGTGGGGCAGGAGATGGTGGAGATGTGTGTAACGTTAGTGAGGCCACAGCTAGAGTACTGCGTGCCATTTCAGTCTCCATTCTGTGGGAAGGATGGGATGACACTGGAGGGGGGTGCAGAGGGAGATTCACCAGGATATTGCCTGGGATGGAGCGTTTCAGCGATGGAGAGAGGCTGGATATGCTCGGATTGTTTTCCGTGGAGCAAGGAAGATGGCGAGGGGTGGGGTGGGAGGTGGGGGCGGGGTGGTGATATCTCACTGAGGTATACAAAGTTCCAAGTGACCTAGACAGGATGGACAGTAAATCTCACCTTGTATCCCCAACCCACCCCTAATACTTACCGTGTGTGTGAGTGTGTGAGAGAGTGTGTGTGTGTGTGTGTGTGTGCGCGCGCGCGTGAGAGAGAGAGAGAGACTGTGTGTGTGCGCGTGTGTGTGTGTGTGCGCGTGTGCATGAGAGAGAGAGAGAGAGAGACTGTGTGTGTGTGTGTGTGTGTGTGTGTGTGTGTGTGTGTGTGAGTGCTATAGGAAGTTAAAGCCCTGACTTGGGGCTGTTGTGTTGGGGTGGTAATGTCCGTACCTCTGAGCCAGGTGTCCCGGCAGTGTGTGGGGAGCCCCATGTGAAGAGTGAGCTGATTTTGAGGGAAGGAGGTTGGTTTTCCGGGGGAATGTGGTCTGGAGGGTGTAATGTTGGGTGGAAGTGAATGGTTCCCATCTGGTTGTGTCCGTTCTCTGGGAGCAGGATCTGCTGGAAGGCGGCCGAGAGAGAGACCAGCTCCTGTTCTGCCTGCAGCAAAATGTGGCTGATGGTACACTGCTGAAGGTTAGCATGAAGCTCACCTTGTGAGGCTACAGGCCAAAGGTTCGAGTTTAAGGTGAGTACAAAGCGATTTTCCAGGTAGGTTCTCTCTCAGCGCACTCCACCCACCCCATCCTCCCAGGATTAATAAGCCTGTCAGAATCAGGAGCAGGCCATTCCGCCCCTCTAGCCTGTTCTGTCATTTAATATGATCGTGGCTGATCTCATCACTACTTACCTGCCTCCCACCCATAACTCTTTCACACTTTTAACTTGTTAAAACTCAGTCTCTCTCTCAGTCTCTGCCTTTTTCTCTCTGTCTCTTTCTTTCTCTCTTTCTCTTTCTCTCTCTCTCTCTCTCTCTCTCTCCCTGTCTCTTTCTTTCTCTCTCTCTCTCTTCCCCTGTCTCTCTCTCTCCCCCTGTCTCTCTCTCCCCCTGTCTCTCTCTCTCCCCCTGTCTCTCTCTCTCTCCCTGTCTCTCTCCCTGTCCCTCTCCCTGTCCCTGTCTCTCTCCCTCTCCCTGTCTCTCTCCCTGTCTCTCTCCCTGTCGCTCTCCCTGTCGCTCTCCCTGTCGCTCTCCCTGTCGCTCTCCCT
>NW_025979215.1:0-1461 GCF_021869965.1 Rhincodon typus | reverse complement strand
CTCTCCCTCTCGCTCTCCCTCTCGCTCTCCCTCTCGCTCTCCCTCTCTCTCTCCCTCTCTCTCTCCCTCTCCCTCTCCCTGTCTCTCTCCCTCTCCCCTCTCCTTGTCTCTCTCTCTCTTCCTGTCTCTCTCTCTCTCTCTCTCTCTCTCCCCCCACCCCCAGAAGGTCGCTGAAGCTTCTGCCTCCTGTTGCTAATGGATGAAGGTTTGTGGCTAATCAGTGTGTTTGAGGTTACCCAGGGACCGGTGGGGGAGGGGGAGGGGGTAGGGGTGGTGATGGTGATGGTGATGGGGGGAGTTGGAGTTGTGGGTGTGGTGAGATGGGGGCCGGGGTAGCTGAGTCCACTATCCGATCAGCTGAGACATGAGAGAAAGTGATAGCAGGGCTAGAGGGGTTAATTTCCCTGCTGCTCCTAATTCCTCTGGATGTACCCTCTCCGACAGAACTCACTGATGCAGGCTTGGTCACTGTGTTTAGCTCCGCTCTGCCTTATAACATCGTAGCACATAGGAGCAGGAGGTGGCCATTCAGCCCATCGAGTCTGCTGTACCAATCACTGAGATCACAGCTGATCTGACCATCCTCAACCCCACTTTCCTGCCTTTTCCCCTTGATTCCCTTCCTGTTTAAACATCTCTCTGTCTCAGCCTTGAATATACTGAATGACCCAGCCTCGACAGCCCTCTGCGATAAAAAATTCCACAGATTCATTCCCCCCAGAGAGAAGAAATTCCTCCCCATCTCCATCTTCACTGGGCGACCCCTCACTCCAAGATGATGCCCCTCTGCTCCTACATTCTCCCACACAAGGGGGCAACACCCTCCCTGTGTCTCCCCCAAGCCCCCTGTGTGTTTCAATAAGGTCCCCTCTCGCTTTTCTAAACTCTAGTGAGTACAGGCCTCAACCTACTCACTGTCTCCTCATCAGACAGTCCCTCCATCCCCGGGATCAGCCGAGTGAACCTTCCCCAGACTGCCTCCGATGGCAGGCTCTCTTTCCTTAGATACGGGGTCCCCTACACCAGTCACAGCTGGGCCAGGATCTCATTGAACAGCACGAATGGCCTCCTCCTGTTCCTATATCTCAGAGTCCCAATCGCCCAGATGGGTCTCATTTCGGATTCAGAACTAAATCCTCTCTCCTTGTTATTTTGTACAGGGTAACCCCCCGATCTGGACCGGGACATATCCATCACATCAGTGCAGTCGAATAGCCAAAGATTTGCCAAATGGTCTCCTCCCCACCCCCGCCAACCTTTCCTGCTACTGGTTTCCAGCCCAGCATGGACCTCGGTGATCACCCCTCGCTGAGGCCGAGGAAATATGGATTTAAAATGGTGACTCTGCCTGTCCCTGCCTCTCTCCTCAGACACTGCCAGACCTGCTCAATTTGTCCCAGCATGTTGCCTTTTCACCTCATCGATCAGGGATTCCGCGGAGTTACAGGGATACTTTTCAGG
>NW_025979214.1:0-6176 GCF_021869965.1 Rhincodon typus | reverse complement strand
GGGGAGGGGATGGGTTAGGGTTAGGGTTTCCCCTCCCCCATTTCTGAAGAAGGGTCTAGGCCCGAAACGTCAGCTTTCCTGCTCCTCTGATGCTGCTTGGCCTGCTGTGTTCATCCAGCTCTACTCCTTGTTATCTCAGATTCTCCAGCATCTGCAGTTCCTACTATCTCTGAAATACATGTAACTGGCCTACCTTCTCCAGTTAGTTAGGTAAACATGAATTTCCCTTTAGAACTTCATAATTTTCCATGTGAGCATTAATTCTACCCTGAATAACTGTTTCATGGTTTCCAAATGCTAAAGGTAAACTGCCTGGTCTATTATTGCTGAACTTATCCTTACAACCTTTTATTTTTGAACACGTATGTCATATTTGCAATTCTCCAGACCTTCTTAGTTTGCTCTAACTTAATATGGTACTGCTTCATCTTCTAATACCATCAAACATTCTGCACCTTATTCTTCATTTCTAATATAGGCTGGTGTTCATGCTAATTCAGTTTAAACTCTTCCCAAACATTGTGAACGTCTTGCCAGGACATTGGTCCAAGTCTTGTTAAGCTGTAACCTGTCCTTTTTAAACAGAAGTTGCATGGGTCCCAATATAACAAGAATGCAAAGCCCTTCTTCGTGAACCATACCTCAAGCCATACACTGGTTCTCCCAACTTTCCTGTTTCTATATTTTCTTACCAACCTGTTCAGAGGTGTCATTACACATCTCTGGAGCAGATGGGACTTAAACCCAGTTCTCCTTGCTCAGATGTGGGGACACAACCACTGCACAACAAGAACCCGCATTTCTTGTTTCTAGCATCAGCACAGCATACTGGAAATAATCTAGAGATTATAACCTTCAGAAATTCCTACTTTTTAATTTTCTTCCTATATAGAATCTGAATAGAATCTGGCTGTAGGACCTCAATACCCCAACTTCTGGCTCACTCTCTTTCTCCTGAAGGATATTATGCATTTTTACCATGATGTCCTTTACTGGTATAGGGAAGCAACCCAACGTGGAGGACTGCACAATGCTGATTACAGAAATACCTGCTCGTTTGCCTGACCATGGAATTTCCAAAATTATTGCATTTATGTATTTTGCATTGGCAAAAGAGATGTAAACGTAGATTGACCTGGGGGTACGCATTCACAATTCTTTGGAGCTGGCAAGGCAAGTTTCTCAGGCCATTAAAAGTGCATTTGGCTTGTAAAAATGGGAACCTGTCTTAAAAAGGGTGCCTGGGTTTGGAGATGGTATGAATAAAATAGAAGCAAACATTGTTTTCCTTTCAGCAAAAATGCAAAAAGGATAATTAAATAGAGGTAAAACATTTCTCTTTCTCTCATACTGACTGCTCCTCCTCCTACTTCCTCCATTTCTTATGTTTAAGCAAAACAGTCTTGAAAGGATTATGCATGAGCATCATTAAATGTTATTGCAGGTGGTTCTCTGGCCACTCCAAGAGGCTGTGGTTCACCTGCTCCAGAGTTGTGTAATATCATCTCTGAGCAGGTTGATTAGGAAATATCTTTGAACCAGACAACTACAGTTCCATTTAGCTGGATAACAGTGAAGAGGCATTGGAGGTGGGTTGTATGTAGTCAATCATATCAAAGGCTGCACAGAAGTCACAGGACTAGGAATGATAGTTCATCTTTTAGCACAGTAACATAGTGGGGTTGCTGAAGGTAAGCATGCAGGTGCAGCAGGTGGTAAAGAAGGCAAATGGTATGTTGGCCTTCATTGTGAGAGGTTTCGAGTACAGGAGTAGTGATGTGTTGTTGCAGTTATACAGGGTCTTGGTAAAGCCACATCTAGGATATTGTATGCTGTTATAGTCTCCTTTTCTAAGGAAGGATGCTCTTGTTCTTGAGAGAGTGCAGCAAAGGTTTACCAGGCTGATTCTAGGCATGACGGGGCTGACGTATGAGGAGAGATTGACCAGGTTAGGATTGTTTTCGCTGGAGTTCAGATGAATGAGGATGTTCTCAATAGTGGATGTTTCCAGCACCAGGGGTCACAGTCTGAGGATACGGGTAAACAATTTAAGACAGAGATGAGGAGACACTTCTTTACCCAAAGAGTGGTGAGCCTGTGAAATTTATTACCATTGGAAGTAGTAGATGCCAAAACATTGAATGTATTCAAGAAGCGGCTGGTTATAGCACTTGGAGTGAATGGGATCAAAAGTTATGGGGAGAAAGCAGGATTAGGCTATTAAATTGGATGATCAGCCATGATCGTGATGAATGGCGGAGCAGACTCAAAGGGCTGAATAGCCTCCTCCTGCTGCTGTCTTCTATGTTTCTAAATGTCTGGAATATGCCATTTCTAATCAATGGCAGGAAGGGAAATTTATTGCAGGGATTCAAATGTTGTGTTCTAAGAAATATGAACAAATGTTTAGGCACTGACAACATAATCAAGGGCTTAGGAAAGGAAAGGGAGATTAGAGATGCATCAGTAGCTTATAAAAGATGGTGGGAAAGAAAGAAGGAAGGAGGGATAATACTAGGGGGGGCGGTGGCATTATGGTATTGTCACTAGTCTCATAATCCAGAATAGGCATTACAGTGGCTTATAAGTAGCACGGTGGCTCAGTGATTAGCACTGCTACCTCACTGCACCAGGATCCTCGGTTCAATTCTAAACTTGGATGACTGACTGTGTGGAGTTTGCACATTCTCTCATGTCTGCTTGGGTTTCTGATGGGTGATCCAGTTTCCTCCCACAGTCCAAAAATGTGCAGGCTAAGTGGGCTGGCTATGATAAATTGCCAGTAGTGTCCAGGGTGAGTTAGTCATGGTAAATGCAAAGTTACGAGGATAAGGTGGGGGTGTTGGGTCTGGGTGGGATGCTCTTCAGAGGATTGGTGCAGACTCAATGGACTGAATGGCCTCTTTCCACACTGTAGGAATAGCTAATCCCAGCTATTGCTCCAGAGATGTGGATTTGAATCAATGAAAATGTGGAGATAAAAGCCATCCTAATCATTAAAAATTGTTGTATAAACCCATTTGTTCACTAGTCCTTTATGTCATCCTGACCTAATCCAGCCTACATATAATTCCAGGTGCATAGCAATGTTATTGACTCTTAACTGCTCTTTGGAATAGCCTAGCAAGCTACTTAGTTCAAGCAGCAATTAGGGATGGGCAATACATGTTGTCCCAGAGAGAACCAGTGACAATAAATCATTGGCTAACTTGGAAGTCACAAAACAGAACTGGTTATTCAACAGCTGAGTAGAAATGGGGTTAAGGGAGCTCAGAGATGTATTGACTGAACAAGATGATCTGGAGAGTGCATTAGAGGAAATCAGAGGGAAACTAGAAAAAACTGCAAATCCTGAACACCATGGTGCCTAATTAAATTGTTTGTGGAAGGTTAAAATGGTGCAGTTGAACCTCCTCATCAATTTCACAACACTGCTGCCTCACAGCGCCAGGAACTCGGGTTCGATTCCACCCTCGGGTGACTGTCTGTGTGGAGTTTGCACATTCTCCCCGTGTCTACGTGGGTTTCCTCTGGGTGCTCCAGTTTCCTCCCACAGTCCAAAAGATGTGCAGACTAGGTGGACTGGCCATGCTAAATTGCCCATAGTGTTCAGTGATGTGTAGATTAGGTGAGTTATAGGGGAATGGGTCTGAGTGGGATGCTCTGAGGGTCAGTGTGGACTTGTTGGGCCGAAGGGCCTGTTTCCACACTGTAGGGATCCTATGGATCTTTTGAGAGAAATAGGTGTCAAGCTATGGGAAGTGTTCAACTCATTTCAGAGTCTCTCTTTCAATGTATGTAGAAGGTGGAATATTTAGTTGACCAGGTGTGGATTGACAGTTTTGTTTTGGCAACATTCAAGGAAAGGCTAAGTTTTGTATGCAGAATTGATTAGATTAAAAGTGATTTGCAAATCTGGTGCTGAGGTGAGCATTTAACAAAGATCTCTGCAAGTCAACACCAGCAGTTGTTGTCACCACACTCCTGTATTGCAGTGAGTCCTGGACTGTGTACCTGCAGCGTGAGAGCACAAATGTGCCTCTGCTACATTCTCCAGATTCAATGGAAAGACTGTTGAACAAACAATTGAGACAAGTGAAGAATGACAGCGACGATGCCTCATTATTAGCACTGACACACTGCCAAATCAGGCTCCAGAGAGAAGAATTGTTGGATTGGAATGGACAAGAGATAATATGGTTTGTGACACTATTTAGCAAAAGTCAAAAATTAAAACCTTTGTGCGATTCTGTGTCTTAACTTCTAGTTTCAAGAATATGTTTAATGGACCATGATGATGTCAGCATTAAATAAAACATGTTATAAATGGAATTAACAAGCAGTCTGTAGCTTGGCTCATGGAGTCTCTTAATTTGTATATAAGACAATTTCCTGTAATTTCTGTGCCATTCCACCCTATTGTACCATGATTGTTCAGTTGTTGTTGTTCACATAATTTCAATCTCCACAGATCAGAACTGTTTGGATATGGAGGCATATCTGCAACACAATCATCTCTTAAATCTCATTTCTCTATATCAACACTGAGTACGCCAACTCACTGATTGTGTTCTTAGTGTTAAACAATTACCAAGCCACAGACAGAAATATTTATAGGTGCGTTAATTGTGGGGATATTAGTGATTGTTAAACGCTTTATTTGCTGTCACCCTACACAGATATAGCACAGTAGAACAGACATCAAGTAAAGATTCTATTCTGCTTCATCACAAGAAAGAACATTAGCTCCCCAAGTGGGCACAAAGAGAGGGGGCCTGGCTCTAAACCTAGCACAGCATTCTGGTGAGCGAATTTCACATCACTGTTTTTGCTGTCAATGATTTTCTTTGGGACAGAATAGTTGGGCTTTAGAAACCTACCTAAATTGGGAAGAGGGCCATCTAGTCAAGTTACTGACTTCAATGTTAAAGAACAGTTTGGAACTTTGGCAGGAATGCAGAGGTTACATGCTGAATCAGGAACAGACCATGAGCATAGGGTCAGTAAATGGCAGGAAGCTAGTTATGGATACACCATCACTTAGATCAGCCCATACAAGGCAATTACGTCTAGGAGAATTTTAGCTACTAAACCAAAACAGATGCCATCAGATGTATACATTTTTTTTTATTCATTAATGGGATGAGGGTGTCGCTGACCATACAGCTTTTATTGCCCATCCCTAATTGCCCAGAGGGCAGTTCAAAGTCAACCACATTGTTGTGAATCTGGAATCACATGTAAGCCAGACCAGGTAAGGGTAACAGCTTCCCTCCCTAAAGGACACAGGTGAACGACAATCGACAGTGGATTCATAGTTATCATTAGATTCTTAATTCCAGATATTGTATTGAATTCAAATTCCACCATCTGCCGTGGCAGGATTTGAACCCAGGTCCCCAGACGTTATCTGCATCTCTAGATTAACAGTCCAGCGATAATACCACTAGGCCATTGCCTCCCCTTACATGTTGCAGGGAGAGTAGTTTTCTTCGTTCTTGGGCAATGCAAATGCTCATGACCCTCCAGGCATCATGGGGCCTAAGGGGAGGGAGAATTGTCTAGCTGAAAACAAGGAGGCAACATCTCACAATGAGAGTGCAATTCTCAGATATTAGGTCTGGTATCAATGAGAATCACCATCTTGAGCAGCAGAGGCAGTGTCCTGGACGCAAGCAAGCAGAGGAGCGGGACTTGACAACTTCCCCTGAGAAAAAAGGTTTGGATCTCAGCTGCAGTGCTGAGTCTTCCACAGAAGAAAGGCTCTCGGTCAGATGTTGATACACCTTCACACTATGGTAGTGACATCAAGCTACCTAGAAGCTGACTCTCCTCTGAGATGGGGACATATGGCAACAAAGGGAAAGCAGGTGGTCAGAAGCAATGTCGGCCCACTGAAGACTAAGACCATTAGACCATAAGAAATAGAAACAAGAGTAGGCTGTTCAGCCCCTCGAGCCTGCTCAGCCATTCAATAGGAGCAAGGTTGACCCCACACTCCTCATGTCCACTTTCCTGCCCCTTCCCCATTACTCTTTTTTCCTCTACTGATCAAGAATCTATTTATCCCAGCCTTAAATATGCACAAGGACTCTGTTCCACAGCTCTCTCTGGCAAGGACTCACAACCCTCTGAGAGGAGAGATTCCTCCTCACCTATCTTAAATTGGTTCAGAG
>NW_025979213.1:0-6177 GCF_021869965.1 Rhincodon typus | reverse complement strand
CTTGGCTTTGTGAATGATGCATCACTGTCGGTGAGCTCTGGTGATGCTGCTAAAAGCAGTGTCCCTTACAGTCCCCTCATAAACTATTGGGCTATTGCTTAGCTGGAGGTGTTTGGCTGTTTGATTTTCTGTGACTTAGTTGTGCATTACTAATAACTGCAGAGTAACACTCCAGCTGTGAAGCTTTAGACAACATCTTTTGTTCTGTTAATGATAAAAGGCCTAATTGATGAGAAAGGCTCTGGATGCATCCTAGTGCTTCAGTAACGTGTCTTAGGTAGCTAAAGTGCACCACCCCATGGTGTAGATTTAATATAGTGCACCATTCTGCAGGGTAATGGTAGGCTCACTCGTGTTTTGAAGACGAACTGTGACTTTAACGAAAGAAAATATGTGACTCATCACATGAGTATCCCGTCAGGAGGCAAAGCTTTCTAAATAATGTTTTTTCCAAAGCATGTGCTACTGAGCGGAGAAGTGCAAACAGCTCAAATAAAGGCTTCTCCTTTTTTTGAGGCGACTTTTTTGAGTGTGGTTTTAATTTCCTCTGCACGCACATTGACATTTTAAAAGCAGAAGTGCTGCCTCATTTTCTTGTATGACTTCAGTTTGTCTAATACTTCCCGGCATCCCTCCGCCTTTCACTCTTGGGATACACTTGAAGAAGACATTTCTCTGGGAGTCTTCTCATGTTCTCTCTTGTTTTCCTCTTCCATACTGTCCGCGTATCTAGTGTGCGGCTCTCGTCGTACCCTCAATATTCTATGTCTTTATTCATCTGTGGTGTCTGATTAAAGTTTAGTTTGCTTTGCTCTATAGCTGAATAAATTTTTCTGGTTGACCTCTGCTCTAAGTGCTTCCTATTGCTGCTCTACATCATTGTTTGCCAGTATTATTGCCCATTTTGTTTTCCTTACTTCTACTCTGAATGCTACAAAATCAGACTTTCACAAATCTGTCACCTTAGTCCTTATCATGTATACATCCTTCTTAACAAATGACAAAGCTTTCAGTCAGTATTACAGAAAGGTTCCCCTAATTTTGCTCTTACATGATTCACAGATCACTATTAGGTCCCAAACTGAATTTCACCCTTGTTGGGTTTCTTACATAATGGGTTACAAAGGAGACCTGTACATATTTTACAAGTTCCCCTCCTATAATCTCTTGACCTACTTTTACTTGTCAAGTAGTTCTAAGACAATGGAAATCCTTAATGATCATTATTCTATGCGTTTTTTACATTTTTTCAAATATGTCTTCCTTTACTTCTGAGCAGGGGCTCATTAACCACCGCTGTTCCTTCATTTCGTCCTTTATCATTTATTTCTATACACCATTGGTTTGAGAAGAGGCAATAGCAGGTAATACATTTGTTAATGGTGATTTCATGCCTCATTTATTTCTACCCTTCATCTGTGTCCAGTGGCAGCCAGTCTGTATGTGGTTATTACTATCTGCAAGGACATGCTGGTGAAGGGCAATATTCTTTTGTTCTATCTAAGCATATTTTTTCGACCTTCACCCAGAAGAAACTTATTCACCCACTTTATCTGCCTTGAGATGGGAGCCTTACTAGAAGAATATAAAATGACACAAGGGCATCTACAATATGGTTCAATTATTTGCAAAATCACTATCTCCTCTGCAAATTTGATCAGTTCTGTTAACAACATCTCTGCAATTTTAGCAATTCCACCAAAACCGCTTCTGAATTGCAATCCCCTTCCAGTCAAATTTTATTTTATAATAATATAATTTATCGTACACTTGCAGAGATGGTGGTAACAGAGCAAAGATTAAACACTTGCTGTAATATACTGATTGAATTGAAACTTCAATTATTATAGTGCCTCCCATTTACCAATTCCCTATTTCCAAAGTATAACATGCATGGAGGTAAATAGTTAACTTATCTTGTTGCAACCCATGTCTTTGAGTTTAAGAATCACATCAAAGCACTTGGACTATGGGATAGAAACTGGACTATGTCATTCCTGCTCATCGAACATAGAACAATACAACACAGGAACGGGCCCTTTCTTGTGCCGAACATGACACCAAATTAAACTAATCCCTTCTGCCTGACCTTGGTCCATATCCCTCCATTTCCTTGCATATTCATGTGTTCATCTAAAAGCCCCTTAAACGCTCCAATCATATCTGCCCTCACCACCAGCCCCTGGCAGCGCATTCCAGATCCCTACCACTCTGTGTTAAAAAGTGTCCCTCACATCTCCTTTGGACTTTCCCCCTCTCACCTTAAACGCATGCCCCTTATATTAGACATTTTAAAGCGGGTGTATGAACAGAAGCAACCAGATTCAGCATTAGGCATCAGCACCGAATGTCCTGGGAACACTTGAGAGACATTCAACCTGATTCTGGGGGTGGGCTGTCTTTCCATGCTTTTCCTGATAGACCCTAAACGTAAGCATTGAACTCCTTGGCTCTGTTAATTTAATATTCCCTCAGCTAAATGGGATTGCTGGGGTGATTTGGCAGCTCTGTGGACTATCAGCTGCATTCCCTAACAAAAGATATATTTTTCTTGCCAAGTAATGTGGCTGTCAAGGAGTAGCAGAGTTTCTCCAAGCCCAGGCCCACAGTCCCCTCTCCTGCACTAGCACTCCATAATTGATCAAATTAAAATGGATCAGCTTCCTGCTGAGTTGTGATAAAATCCTTCCTTGGGCTGGATGGAAGGACTGAGGGTATTGTTGCTAAGTTTGCAGATGACACAAAGATAGGCAGAGGGGTAGGTAGTGTTGAGGAAGCGGGGAGCCTGCAGAAGGACTTGGACTGGGTAGGATGGTGGAAAAAGAATTGGCAGATGGAATCCAATGAAGGAAAGTGTGTGAGGTTTTGCAGGAAGAGTAGAGGCATTGAATATTTTCTAAATGGGGAAAGGTTTCAGAAGTCTGAAGCACAGGCTTGACAGTGCTAGTTCAGGATTCTCTTAAGGTTAACATGCAGGTTCAGTTGGCAGTTAGGTAGGCAAATGCAACGTTAGCATTCGTTTCAAAAGAGCCAGAAAACGAGAGCAGAGATGTGCTGCTGATGCTGTATAAGGCTCTAGTCAGACTGCATTTGGAATATTGTGAGCAGTTTTGGGCCGTGTATCTAAGGAAAGATGTGCTGGTGTTGGAGGGTGTTCAGAGAAGGTTTACAAGAATGATCCTGAGGATGAAGGGCTTGTCATATGAGGAGCGGTTGAGGACTCTGGGTCTGTGCTTGATGGAGTTTAGAAGGATGATAGGAGATCTGACTGAAACTTGCAGAATACTGAGAGGCCTGGATACAGAATTAGAATTAAAGTTTTGTTGTCACATGTACTCAAATGCAAGGATACATGAGTACAGTGAAAAGTGTGCAAAGTCAAAATTTCCAATGCATCTTAGGTGCAAGGGTGCCGAGGCACAAAATCTTAGGTTTAAATGAAGTTAAAAGTTAAGCATTCAAATCCTTCTAAAGCGGAGAAAGAGAGAAAAAAAATAAAAGCAGAAGGAGCAGACAAGTTCATGCAAAGATTCTTCTCGAGGCTAGGAGTTGATGCTTTGATTGGATGTGGAGAAGATGTTTCCATGAGTAGGAGAGATTAGGACCCAAGGGTACAGCCTCAGAGTGAAGGGACATCCCTTTAGAACTGAGATGAGGAGGAATTTCTCCAGCCAGAGGGTGGTGAATCTGTGAAACTCATTGCTATAGAGGGCTGTGGAGGCCAAGTCATTGAGTATATTTAAGGCAGAGATTGATAGGTTCTTGATTGGTAAGGGGGACCAAGGCTTACGGGGAGAAGACAGCAGAATGGGGGTTGAGAAACATATCAGCCATGATTGAATGCAAAAGGAGACTTGATGGGCTGAATGGCCTAATTTTGCTCCCATATGTTATGGTCATACAGCTTGCAGTTGGACCTGTGCTGACCAGCTGTAAACAATAGCTGCCTGCATTTCTTGACATTGAACAGGGGGATATCTCCCAGCAAACTATTTCTCTATGACTGAGTGCAACTGTATTTTACTGAGCGCTACCATATTTTACAGGGTGTCTGACTGATCAGGAACATTCTTTTCTTGTTTCAGTAGAAGGTTAACCTGAACAGCTGCCTGAATAAAACCAATTTTCTCAGAGAGCATTAGTTGCCATGGTGACGCCTGGAGCACTGCAGATCTTCTAAACATTTTATTCTGCAGAAACCAATTCGGGGAAGAATTGAAAAATTAGAAGTAAATGCGGAATAAATAGTGTGAAAATATGGAACTCTTGTGAATAGCGACCCTGGCCCCCTGAGCCAGGAAACTCCAGACTCTATGACCCAGAAGTTCATAACACGATCAAACATTTTGAGAATCAATGTGTCAATCCTTCCAATTGTGCTGATAGCAGGTGGTAAGAATGGAGAAGATTCCTGGTCAATCTCATATCAGAAAGGAAAACTGGGAGCCAATGGATGTAGGGTGGCATGGTGGCTCAGTGGCTCAGTGGCTTAGTGGTTAGCACTGCTGCCTCATAGTGCCAGGGACCCGGGTTCGATTCCAGCCTCGGGTGACTGTCTATGTGGAGTTTGCACGTAATCCCCGTGTCTGTGTGGGTTTCCTCTGGGTGCTCCTGGTTTCCTCCCACAGTCCAAAGATGTGCAGGTTAGATGGATTCGCCATCTTAAATTACCCCATAGTGTCTAGGGGTGAGCAGGCTAAGTGGGTTAGCTGTGGGAAATGCAGGGCTATAGATTAGCGGGGTGGGATTGGGTAGGATGCCCTTTGGAGGGTTGGTGCTGAATCAATGGGCTGAACGGCCTGCTTCCACGCTGTAGGGATTCAATGAGCTCCAGGCTGCAACATGCACATAGTCACAGCATCACAGGCATCTTAGGGAAGAGTCTGATGAATGATTATACCAGATTGGGAATGTTTATCCTGTTCTCTCCCTACAGGCGCTACCAGACCTGTTGAGTTTCTCCAGCAGTGTCCATGTTTGTCATGACACTAGAATCATACAACATGGAAACAGACCCTTCAGTCCAACCATTAGCACAGGTCAGACTCCACAAATTACTAACATATAATGAAAAATGTCCTTTGGCTGCAAACTTTGGAATATGATATTGAGATGAAAGTTGCCCTGTTCAATTAGCAGGTAAAAGCTAACCTGGAACTCTTTATGTGTATCTCAGGGATGCTAGTTACACACTAAAATATATATATTTGGAACAGGAGTAAGCCACTCGGCCCATCAAGCTTGTTCTGTCATCAGTTAGGGTTGTGGCTACTTTAATGACTCCATATTCCCATCAGTCCCTAGAAACCTTCCACCTACTTCCTTGTCAAGGATTTATCTGTTGGCTTAGAGCGACACTGTCAAAAACATTGTTACATTTACCCATATCCTACCTGAGTCAGAATGATTTGCAGTTCTCAACTAAATATTAAAAGTTAGCTTCCTGTTCTTTTTTTGTTAACAGCAGCCCCTCCTGGGCTTAAGAAAAACATCCTGGGGATTTCCAGTGTTGTTCTGCCATGTTCCATGGGCGACTGATGGATCTATTTATTGTTTCTCTCTATTAGCGTCTTCTCAGAATCCTCTGCAAAGCAGCATGTCAAACATTTAGAAATAAGCTGTACATACCCCCGAGTCTAGAGAAGATACCGCAAGTATTTTGTGGGACTTTTCGATCCAAGATGGCAGCGGACTAGGACTCCTGAGCTGGAGCTCATCCATTCCAGCTGTTTCTTTCCTTTTGGTTTTTATTTTCTTTATACCTCCTGTCCTCAGGTGGCATTAGCGATGTCTGGGGTGAAAGCCAGTGAGGACTCCCAGCCTTAGCATGGACTCAGAAACACAGGATTAACTGATCTTTCATTATTTATTTATCTTATCTTGTTTTGTTTTGTGAAGGGTAGGTCGTGCCTCACAAACCTTATTGAGTTCTTTGAGAAGGTGACCAAACAGGTGGATGAGGGTAAAGCGGTTGATGTGGTGTATATGGACTTCAGTAAAGCGTTTGATAAGGTTCCCCATGGTAGGCTATTGCAGAAAATACGGAGGCATGGGATTGAGGGTGATTTAGCGGTTTGGATCAGAAATTGGCTAGCTGTAAGAAGACAGAGGGTCGTGGTTGATGGGAAACGTTCATCCTGGAGTTCAGTTACTAGTGGTGTACCTCAAGGATCTGTT
>NW_025979212.1:0-6177 GCF_021869965.1 Rhincodon typus | reverse complement strand
AGGCAATCCCTACTCCCTGTCCTGTTCCAGCCTGACCTGTCTCTTCAATTTGCTATTTCTGATTAGTGTCTGTCCTTCCAGCCTCACACTTGCCTCCCTGCTGTTGAGGATCCCACCCCCTGCCAATCTACTTTAAACCCTCCCTTCCAGCACCAGCAAATCTGCCCGCCAGGATATTGGTCCCCCCCCAGTTCAGGTGAAACCCATCCCTCTTAAACAGGTCACCATCTGTAGTTCCTTACGGTCCTGAGCAGAGCAGTTGCCATACCAGGCCGTTATGCACCCGGACAGTATGCTTTCAATGGTGTATCTGTAGAAGTTGGTGAGGGGCCTTGTGGACACGCCGAATTTCCTGAGCCGCCTGAGGAAGAAGAGACGTTGTTGTGCCTTTTCCACCATCCCACTGCCTTGGGAAGTCCAGGACAGATTGCCGGTTATCATCACTCCTTGGAACTCGACACTGTCAACTCTCTCCACCTTCCTCCGGTGATATAGGTGGGGGCGTGTTCTCCCTTTCTTTCTGAAGTCGATGATCAGTTCCTTAGTTTTGCCGACATTGAGAGAAAGATTGTTCTCATTAAACCACGTCACCAAGCCCTCTATCTCTTGCTGTGGTATCAATCAAGGCATTTTGCAGAGACCAGCAAAAGCGAGACCTAATTTGGGGAAGGAGTACCTTCCTCATACAGAACAGGCTGCAGTTTACCCAATGAGACATCCGAACAATCTTCGAAGGTGGAACCCATACACAAACCTGTGATGGAGATACCACACCAACAGTCAACTCACAGCGACGAATCAGAAGAAGGCTTTGTCCAAAGAAGAATCAGAAGCCGTGCCTTGGTGAGAGGCTTACTGAGAATTGGCAAGCGATGCCTATACTAGTCGAGTAGTCACTGCCCCATTCAGTGCCTTCTGCGAGCCTTGTAGGGTTGCAGAGGCCTCAGTGTTGAGTGTTGTGGATGAGCAATGCCAGTGGCTGGTATTGTCACTGGCCAGTGGGTCAATAGGATCAATTGTAGACCAGACCTGTGTGAGACTGGGGTGGGGTGGGGAGACATCCTGAAAGATTTTGATACGTACCCCAGCCCAAAAGAGAACCTAATAATCGAGTGAATGCGATTCAGTCCCTGACCTGAAGTTCAGGCTAATCATTTGAAGTCTTTCTTGACAGATCTGAAAGGCTCAGTCAGCTGTTATGGGTTCAGCGTATTGAAAGGTGAACTCATCTGGGACTGTGTTGCTGTGGGAGTGCACAATGAAAAGCTGTCAGACAGGTGAAGACCCCCACAATCGAACAGCACTCCATTCACTAAGCAGGCTGAACTGAGGCTGCGAAATCAGGCTCTAATCCAAGGAAACACTGAGGCTTTGGATCAGTCTATTAGTTAGGTGGGCCCAAAGGTGACATCTCTGCCCACTCGATGTCCCAGTAGAATGGGCCAAAGTGATGGAAAACTACAGCAGACATTCACATTGAAGTGGAAAGCTGCACAGTGTCAGAGTACAGAGTGTTTCCAAAGCAGAAAGACAGGAGACTGTAGGCAGCTCTGAGAAATCTCAGAGAAACCCGCAGCTTAAAAAGGGAAGAGAGGGAATGGCTTTGAAAAGCAGACAATCCCAGAAACTGGAAATAAGGAATGAAAATAAGAGCAAAATGCCCTCAGAGAAATAAAGTATCGTGGACAAAACACTCAGTCAGGGTTTAAATATGAGTTCAAACTGTCCAGGCCCGATTATTTCCAATGTTTAAACATCCAGCTTTCAGGAATTAAATTATAAGGTTCAGATGGTGCTGGTTCTCAGCTCAAAAGTTAGGTCACTGTCACACAGAGGCACAAGGAGCGAGAGATTAATAATCAGCCTCTCTGTCTTTAATCATGAACACGCTGGGGTCTTCAGAAGGAAGTTTACAAAGTTCGACAGCATTCTACCATAAGTTCCTATAACTCTTAGGGAATTTGTGAAATCCAAAATGAAAATCAAGTTGTGATTCTTCAAGACACTGAAGCCAATTATCTTTAGCCTCCTGGATGGTGCTGTACTCGTTACTGGACAAAGTTGATGAGGATAATGTTTACATTTGGTGTCTTGTGCCACCCAAGGGTGTTGTTTTGGGGCCTACGACCATTCCCAGTCCAAGCAATGAGCTCAGAGTGGGCCTGGCACAGTTAAGTAAAAACATTCACAGGAAATAAATGCAAAACACTGCAGCTGCTGAAAATCTGGAGTAAAAACAGAAAGCCCTAGAGAAACTCAGTGAGTCTAGCAGCATCTGTGCAGAGAGATATTTGAGTCTAATATGACTCTTCAGAATTGAACAGGGCTAAAAATGGTGCTTTTTATATTGTTGACAGAGAGGTGGAGTAAAGAGTGGAACAGATGGTAAGGTTGCTGTGAGCAAAACACAAACAGAGGGTTTGTGGCTGTGAAGGAGCAATGGAGATGTAAAATCGGTGTTAATGTTAGCTGTGAAAAGGAGAAAATGGCTCCCATTGATCTGGGAGTAAATGCAACAAGATACTGCTGTGGGTGGGGTAGGGGAGGATTGAAAGAAACGTGGAAGACAGGGATCATGTTGTGAAGTTGTGGAATTCAGTATTGAGTCCCTGTGGTTGTAAATGCTGAGTTCCAAAGGAGATCCTCCCCATCTCCTCAGCAGCTAAATAGCTGAACAAAAACTCCCCAACTATTTTTCTTCACTAAGCTTGGTATGAAAGTGTAAGTTTTGGTAGATGCCCCTGAAGCCAGAGCCCAGGCTGTTAACAACCTTCATTATCCCTCTCGAGCAATTCAATCACCCCAGAGATATTCCCCAGTGGACTGTATCAAATACTCATAACGAGAGGAAAAGCAGTAACTTTTGTCATGGCAACGTATTTATCCACGGCACCACAAGTCGGGAGCATGGTCAAAGAATCTGAGATATTCTGGGACTGTTAGAATAAGCAAGGCTTCACCTGAATGGGAGATGAGAATCTACATTTCAGGGCTTGCTGCTACACTATTTTATATTTCTCCCTGTGTCTCTCCTGCATGTGTTTATCCACTTTCCCTTCAATACAGCAATAATGGTCACCTTAACCCTGCTCTGTGAGAGAAATTATCAGTCTCTCCAGGTGATATTGAGACTCTTGTATTTTTTCTGTTTCAAAAAAAACGCTTATTCTTAAAATGTCATTATTTACATATATAGCCCTTAAAGCAGTTTGGTTCTGTATAGTGTAGAGCTGGATGAACACAGCAGGCCAAGCAGCATCAGAGGAGCAGGAATGCAATGTGCCAGTCTGCAACACCCTGTTGGGGTCAACTCCTGACTCTGGAAGACCAACAAATTTCAGGCAGACCAAACAGCATCTTTCACCGAGTTGATGGTCCTCCAGGCCCAGTCGATGTTTGTCTCTGTGTGCGTCCCCGGGGAACAGACTGTGCAGCACAGAGTCCTGCATCACAGAGCTGCTCGGGATGAACCTCTACAAAACCCACTGCATCCCCCTCCAGGATTCCTTTGCAAAGGCACATTCCAGCAGGAGGTGTGTGACCATCTCTACCCCACTCGCACCGATATTGGGATTCTTGTTGTTGGAATTTCTGAACCAGTAACATCACCGTGAAACTATCAGAGCATTAACATTAGACTGCCTCTAGGACACCCAGGCCCACATCTCTCTCTTATTTACTGCCTTCAAGTCCGCTCCAATGCCTGTTAAATTCCACAGCATCCACTCATTCATCACTTAGTATGCTGTGAAAATAATTATTACCATTTTCTTCTCTGTGAGCTGTGGGTGATGTCGGATTATAAAGTAAAAGTAATGATCACATTAAATAGTTGTTATTCTGTATAATCAATGACACCATGAGATGTAGTGCCAACGTGAAGGACATTGCTTAAAAGGTGCTTTAGTTCTTCAGTATCAATCATGACTAGCTGTCCTTCACACCAGCCAAATCCTGTCATCAACCTTCCATTTGTACTTTGTAACAGCAGGAGAAGCTCAACAGTCAGTAATTTACTCCAAGTTTGTATGCCTGCTCCAGTGTGTTCAAACAGAGTGAAAAGTGAATGAGCCACTCCTTTCTGATAAAGCCCGTTTCTTTGTGCTGCCTCCTGTACACACAGACTGATTAACCTCAGACAATCTAACCGCCTATCTACCATCACTGAATCCCCAACTATCAACATCCTGGGGGTTGCCATTGACCAGAAAATCAACTCAACTCACCACATAAACACAGTGATGACAAGGGCAGGTCAGATGCTAGGAATACTGCAGCGAGTAACTCACCTCCTGACTCCCCAAAGCCTGTCCACCATCTACAAGGCACAAGTCAGGAGTGTGATGGAATACTCCCCACTTGCCTGGATGGGTGCAGCTCCAACAACACTCAAGGAGCTTGACACCATCCAGGACAAAGCAGCCGCTTGATTAGCATCACATCCACAAACATCCCACTCCCTCCACCACCGACGCTCAGTAGCAGCAGTGTGTACTATCTACAAGATGCACTGCAGAAATTCACCAAAGATCCTCAGACAGCACCTTCCAAACCCACGACCACTTCCATCTAGAAGGACAAGGGCAGCAGATATATGGGAACACCACCCCCTGCATGTTCCCCCACCAAGCCACTCACCATCCTGACTTGGAAATATATCACTGTTCCTTCACTGTCGCTGGGTCAATATCTGGATCTCCCTCTCAAAGGGCATTGTGGGTCTAACTACAGCACACAGACTGCAGCGGCTCAAGAAGGCAGCTCACCACCACCTTCTCAAGGGGGGCAACTAGGGATGGGCAATAAATGCTGGTCTAACTGCTAACAGTCACTTTGTTTGAGAAGAATAAAATAAACCAGGCTGTGATAGTCCCCTGACTGGTACAGTGCAGTCCCTGTGTATCTGCCTGTGTAGAATACGGAGTGAGTAACAGGAGGCAATGTATTGCATTGACTGTTTCTGTACGATGAGCTATCAGTGAAGATAAGCAGGAATGGAGTATTTTCTTAGTAATACAATAAGTCAGTGTGGAGCATGCTTCAAGGCTAGGCAAGTCTTGCTGTGATTTTTCCTGAGTTGCATTCTGAACACAGGCTCAGTGGCAGAGTGTGGTGTAATATTTGTGTTGCTGGAGTTGTCATTGACAATGGCAGCAACATTAATTATTAACATCCATCTCACAAAATATAAAACAGGGCCGGAAAGTAGACCTAAATATAATGGGCCCAAGCTACGCCTGCCTCTTTGTAGGTTACGTGGAACAATCCCTCTCCCGTACCTACACTGGCCCCAAACCCCACCTCTTCCTCCGTTACATTGATGACTGTATCGGCGCCGCCTCGTGCTCCCACGAGGAGCTCGAACAGTTCATCCACTTCACCAACACCTTCCACCCCAACCTTAAGTTCACCTGGACCATCTCTAACACCTCTCTCCCTTTCCTGGACCTCTCTGTTTCCATCTCTGGCAACCACCTGGAAACCCAATATCCATTTCAAGCCCACCGACTCCCACAGCTACCTAGAATACTCCTCCTCCCACCCACCTTCCTGCAAAAATGCCATCCCCTATTCCCAATTCCTTCGCCTCTGCTGCATCTGTTCCAAGGATGAGGCATTCCACTCCCGTACATGTCAGATGTCCTCATTTTTCAAGGACCGCAACTTCCCCCCGTCAGTGGTCGAGAACGCCCTCCACCGTATCTCCCGCAACTCATCCCTCACACCCCGTCCCCGCAATAACAACCAAAAAAGAATCCCCCTCGTCCTCACGTACCACCCCACCAACCTCCGGATCCAACGCAACATCCTCTGACATTTCTGCCATCTGCAATCCGACCCCACCACCAAAGACATTTTTCCTTCCCCACCCTTATCTGCTTTCCAGAGGGACCACTCTCTCCGTAACTCCCTTGTCTGCTCCACACTCCTCTTCAGCCCCACCACACCCAGCACTTTTCCCTGCAACCACAGGAAGTGCTACACCTGCCCCCACACCTCCTCCCTCACCCCCATCCCAGGCCCCAAGAAGACTTTCCACATCAAGCAGATGTTCACCTACCCATCTGCTAATGTGGTATACTGCATCCGCTGTTCCCGTTGTGGCCTCCTCTACATCAGGGAAACAAAGCGGAGGCTTGGGGACCGCTTTGCAGAACACCTACGCTCGGTTCGCAA
>NW_025979211.1:0-6177 GCF_021869965.1 Rhincodon typus | reverse complement strand
AAAGTCTTCTTGGGGCCTGGGATGGGGGTGAGGGAGGAGGTATGGGGACAGGTGTAGCACTTCCTGCGGTTGCAGGGAAAAGTGCCGGGAGTGGTGGAGCTGGAGGGAGTGTGGAGCGGACAAGGGAGTCACGGAGAGAGTGGTCTCTCCGGAAAGCAGATAAGGATGTGGAGGGAAAGATGTCTTTGGTGGGCCACTTATTTTTAAACTGTAACCCCTGGTTCTAGCTTACCCCACAACAGGAAGCATCCTTTAATATTGACCCAGTTAAGTCTTCTCAGGATCTTATATGTTTTAATTAAGTCACCTCATGACTTTTCTAAACTTCTGAAGATATCGGTCCAGCCCAGCTAGCCTTTCTTCATAAGACAATTCATTCATCTGGTATTAGTCTAGTAAAATTTTTCAAATTGCTTCCAGTGCATTAACATCCTCTGTAAATACAGTGACCAATATTTTACACTGTAACATGCCAAATGTAAATGCAAATGCAAATTGTCAAATTCAAGAGGAAAGCATATCGTCAATGTCAAGACCCTTAGGAACATTGAGATACAGAGGGAATTTGGGGTACAAATCCATAGCTCCCTGAAAGTAGCAACACAAATGGATAAGATGGTAAAGAAGACATATCACATGCTTGTCTTCATAGATTTAGGTATTGAGTATAAATGTTGGCAAGTCATGTTGCAGCTGTGTAAAACTTTAGTTAGGCCTCATTTGGAGTATTGTGTGCAATTCTGGTCACCGCTGTATAGGAAGGATGTAGAGGCTTTGGAGAGGGTGCAAAGGAGGTTTACCAAGTTGCCCGGATTGAAGTATTTTAGTTATAAGGAGAGGTTAGATAAACTTGGATTGTTTTCGCCAGAGCATGAGTGGCTGAGGAGCAACCTGATAGAAGTATATAAAATTATCAGGGGCATGGATGGGGTAGATAGTCTTCAGTCTTTTTCCCAGGGTGGAAATGTCAAATACTAGGGGGCATAGGTTTAAGGTGAGAGGGTGACAGTTTAAAGGAGATGTGCGAGGCAAGTTTTTAACACAAAGAGTGGTAGGTTCCTGGAACACACTGCCAGGTGCAGTGGTAGAATACAATGACAGTGTTTAAGGGACATTTCGACAGACACATGATCAGGCAGGAAATAAAGGAATATTTGTACTGTGCAGGCAGATGGGATTAGTTTAGAATGGCATCATGGTCTGCACAGATAAGGTGGGCCAAAGAGCCTGTTCCTGTGCTATACTGTCTTTATGTTCTCCAGATGTGGTCTCACCAGTTCCCTGTATAACTGAAGCATAACCTCTTCATGCTTGCATTCATTTCCCCTCACAAAAAACATCCTATTAGCTTTCCTGATTACTTGCTCCATCTGCATACTAAATCTCTGTGAATTATATGCTAAGGCACTCTGCATCTCAAAGCTCTGCAACCTCTCACTATTTAGATAATATGCTTCTTCTTTATTCTTTCTGCCAAAGTGGGCAATTTCACACTTTCCCGTATTATACTTTAGTTGTCAGATCGTTGCCCACTCATGTAACTTATCTCCATCTCTTTGTAGACTCCCTATGTCCTCTTCACAACTTACTTTTCTACCTATCTTTGTGACATCAGCAAATTTTGCGATCATACCTTCAATCCCTTCATTCAAATGAACACAGCAGGCCAAGCAGCATCAGAGGAGCAGGAAAGCTGACGTTTCGGGTCTGGGCCCTTCTTAGAAATGGAGTCCCCAGTGAGCCACAGTCTACACTGGATCATCCCCAATGGACTACAGTCTACGCCATGTCCTGAAGCAAACCAGGTACTACAGCCACATTGCCTTTCTCACTACCTGCCTACGGAACCGGATCATCCCTAATGGACTACAGACTACATTCAGGCCTTCCCAATTTGGCCCCAACCATGACGACGGCTACATACAGACCCACTATTTCCTAATCAGCCTACTGTTTCCCATCTCATGCCTCCCTCCTTGGTTGGTTTCATTACACCCATGGGTATTACATTAGCCATTTTCAAGTCCTCTGGGACCCTCACTGACTTCAGTGATTCCTGAAAGATTACAACCAATGCCTCTGTAATCTCTTCAGTTACCTCTTTCAGAACTCTAGATTATAGTCCATCTCGTCTGGGGATTTATCCACCTTAAGATCTTTCAGCTTCCTTAGCACCTCCTCCTAAGTGATGGCCACTACAGTCACCTCTGTTGCCAACTCTCTTGAAGTTATGGTGTGCTGTTGGTATTTTCCACAGTGAAAACTAATGCAGAGTACCTATTCAGTTCCTCCTCCACTTCCTGTTCCCCATTACTATCCACCCTTGTCTCTCACTTACCTTTTATATATATAAAAAGTTCTTGCAATCTGTTTTTAGAGTACCAGCTGCCTTACTCTCATATTACATCTTCTCTCTCTTATTGCTTTTTCAGTTATTCTCAGCTTGTTTTTAAAGGCTTCCCAAATCTCTGGCTTCCTAGTAATCTTCACCACATTGTACGCTTTTTCTTTTGCTTTTAAGCTGTCCCTGATTTCTCTTGTCAGCCATGGTTGTCTCATCCTCCCCTTAGTATGTTTCTTCCTCCTTGTGATGAATTTCTGCTGTGCCCCCTGATTTACCCCCAGAAACTCCTGCCATTGCTGCTATACTGTCTTCGCTGCTCAGCTCCCCTTCCAATCAGCGCCTCCCTCATGTCTTTGTAATTACATTTACTCAATTGTAATACCATTATATCTGATTCCAGCTTCTCCCACTCAAACTGCAAGACGAATTCTATAATATTATGGTCACTGTACCCAAGGGGTTCCTTCATTTTAAGCTCCCTAATCAAGTCTGCCTCATTACACATCACCAAATCCAGAATTACCTGTTCCTTAGTGGGCTATACCTCAAACTGCTCCAAAAATAAATCTCATAGAAGTTCCACAAATTCCTGTTCTTGAGTTCCGTCACCAACCTGATTTTCCCAGTCCACCTGCATATTAAAGTCCTCCATGGTTATTGTGATAGTGCCTTTCTTACATGCCTTTTCTATTTCCTGATTTATTTTCCTCCCCACATCCTCATGACTGTCAGGAGGCTTCTGCCCAACTCCGATTACTGTGTTTTTTTCCTTTGCAGTTCCTCAACTCTATCAACACAGATTATATGACTTCCGACTCTGTATCACTTCTTACCATTGATTTATCATAGAATCCCTACAGTGTGGAAACAGGCCCTTTGGCCCAACAAGTCCACACCGACCCTCAGAGCATCCCACCCAGACCCATCCCCCTATAACCCACCTAATCTATACATCCCTGAACACTACGGGCAATTTAGCATGGCCAATCCATCTAGCCTGCACATCTTTGGACTGTGGGAGGAAACCGGAGCACCCGGAGGAAACCCATGCAGACACGGGGAGAATGTGCAAACTCCACACAGACAGTCGCCTGAGGGTGGAATTGAACCCAGGTTCCTGGCACTGTGAGGCAGCAGTGCTAACCACTGAGCATTTAATTTCATTTCTTACAAACAAGGCAACTCTGCCCCCTTTGCCCATCTGCCTTTCGTTTTGATAGGATGTGTATCCCTGAATATTTAGTCCCCAGCCTGATCCCCTGGCAGTCATGTCTCTCTGATACCCACAGCATCATACCTGCCAATTTCAAACTGTGCTACAGCTCATTTACCTTGTTTTGTGTGCTACATGCATTTAAGGATAATGCCCTCAATTCTGTGTTGACTGAGCCCTTTCTCATAGTTGTCCTCTTACTGCTGTGCCTGAAATTAGATTCCTGACCCTTTCCATGCTCTTTGTTTATCTCTTACTTCTTCTGGAATAACCACAGTTGAGCCCAAACCTTTTTTCATATTTTCCATGCAGCTGAGCCCACCCAACCCTTCCCCCCAAACCCTACACTATTTCGTTTCAAACCATATCCAAAGGGCTCTAATAAATTAGTTAAACATGACTGTGATTTCCTTTGATAACACCATGTTGGCTTTGCTTGATTACCTTGAATTTAGCCAAGTGCAATATTAAAGCATCTGTAATAAGTGTCTAACATTTACCCATTGAGAGATGAGAATCTAACTGGCCTGTAGTTTCTCACATTTATGTACTTTTATACTTTATGCTTCTACAGGAAGGATGTTGTTAAACTTGCGAGGGCGCAGAAAAGATTTACAAGGATGTTGCCAGGTTGCAGGGTTTGAAGTGTAGGGAGAGGCTGAATAGGCTGGGGCTTTTTTCTCTGGATCACTGGAGAATGAGGGGTGACCTTATAAATCTTTATAAGATCATGAAGGGCATGGAATAGTAAATAGCCAAGGTCTTTTTCCTATGGTGGGGGAGTACAATACTAGAGGACGTAGGTTTAAGATGAAAGGGGAAAGATTTAAAAAGCATCAGAGAGGTAACTTTTTCACGCAGAGGCTGGTTTGTGTATGGAACGAGCTGCCAGAGGAAGTGGTGGAGGCAGTTACAATTACAACATTTAAAAGGCATCTGGATGGGTACATGAATAGGAAGGCTAAATGCCAGCAAATGGGACTAGATCAGATTGGGATGTCTGGTCGGTGCGGATGAGTTGAACCAAAGAGTCTGTTTCCGTGATGTGTGACTTTATGATTCTATTTTGCCTCCTTCCCTTTTTGAATAAAGTTGTTTATTAATTATTTTTAAATGTAAATTGTTTTTAAATCTAAATTTAAATCTAATGAGTTTTGGAAAATTAAAACCAATGCATCAACGATTTCACTAGCTAATTCTTTTTAGACACTGGGATGAAATTCATTAGGATGAAGGGACTTGTCAACTTGTAGTTTCAACAACTTATTAGGTACTATTTCCTTAGTAATTGTAATTTTCTTGAGTTCCTCCCTCCTTTTCATTTCCTGATTTACAGCTATTTTCAGGATGTTACTTGTATCCTCTCCAGTGAAGGTTGAGGCAAAATATCTATTTATCTCTTTATCCTCCATTATTAATTCCCCAGATTCATTTTCTATCAACTCAACACTTACTTTATTAACTGTTTTCTTCATCGAATACCTGAAGAAACTTTTTCTATTTGTTGTTATAATTTTGGCTAACCTTCTCTCATGTTCTGATTTTTCTCTCCTTATTAATCTTTTAGAAATTCTGTGCTGTTTTCTGTAGTCTGGCCAATCTTCTGACCTTCCACCAATCTTTGCACAATTATATGTCTTTTTTAATGACTTTTTTATTAATCACATTTGGCAGGTCCATCCCTCAGAATTTTTATTATTTGACAGAATGTGTCCATTCTGTGTTTTCTGAATATCCCGATAAATGTTCGTCTGCTACATCTCTATTGACCTATCCCTTAATCTAAATTATCAGTTCACTTTCACTCATTCTGTTTCCATACCCTCATAATTGTCCCTGTTTAAATTCAAAATAATAGTCTTAGACCCATGCTTCTCTCCCTTAAACTTTACATAAAATTTAATCATAATATAGTTGGTGCTTTTATTATGAGATCAGTAATTAATTCTATTTTCCTTAGTTGAAACCAGGTCAAGTTTAACCTGTTCTGTTGTGGTGCCATAACATGCTGGTCCAAGAAATTGTCTAAAAAACATTCATTGAGATCCTCGTCGTGACTATTTTTTCCTCATATGAAGTTCAGTTTGACCTTCCTGCCTGCAAATCATTCCTTTCCAGCACCAGCTAATGAATTTATAGAATTTTAGTGATGTCATTCTTGTATTTTTTCAACAAGGACTGACTGAAGGTTCCCAGTTCACCTCACTGAGATGCCAACTGCAGGATGCACAACAATGCTGAATTCAGTCCACTCTTTTTTTTATTTCAAAAATATACTTTATTTATAAAAAAAATCTCTTTGTATATATACATTGTCACAAATGCAGTTTGGTTCTGTATAGTTGCATATTAAATAAACATCAAAATATTGGACTTTTACTCTATCATCAAATCCAAAGACCTCTCTTATACATACAATACTAATATTTACATGTATTTGAGACACTTAGAGGGTCTGATAAGTGAACAGACCCCCATTTTCCTTCAGCAGGAAGACCTCAGACAATGGAAGGAAGGATGTGGAAGCATTGGAAAGGGTGCAGAGGAGATTTACCAGGATGTTGCCTGGTATGGAGGGAAGGTCTTATGAGGAAAGGCTGAGGGACTTGAGGCTGTTTTC
>NW_025979210.1:0-6178 GCF_021869965.1 Rhincodon typus | reverse complement strand
CCAAGTCCATAATGACTCCATAAAGCATTCCACCAGACTGACACCCCGACACTATCCCTGTAACCCTGCACTTCCCATGTATAATTCACATAACTACACATTCTTGGACACAATGGGCAATTTTGCGCGGCCAATTCACCTAATCCATACATCTTTAGTCTGTAGGAGGAACCCGGAGCACCTGGAGGAAACCCACAAAGACATTGGAAAAATGTGCAAACCCCAACACAAAGTCACGTGAGACTGAATTGAACCCAGATTTCTGGTGCTGTGAGGCAGCAGTGCTAACCACTGGCCACTGTGCTGCTCGTTAGGACAATATTGTTAGGAAGGGAGGTCCAGAGGTTTCGACCCAGCGACAGTGAAGGAATGGTGACATAATTAAAGTTTGGAGGGGATCTTTTAGGGAGTGGTATTCCCATGTATCTGCTGCCCGAGTCCTTCTGGATGGAAGTAGTCACGTGTTTGGAAAGTGCTGTCTGAGGATTTTTGGTGGAAATTCGGCAGTGTACATTGCAGATGGTACACACTGCTGCTACGAAGTGTTCGTGGTGGAGGGAGTGAATGTTTGTGGATGTGGTGCCAATCAAGTGGGCTGCTTTATGCTGAACACCGTTGAGCTTCTTGTGTTGTTGGAACTGCACCTGTCCAGGCAAGTGGGGAATATTCCATCACACACCTGAGTTGTGTTTTAATGTGGAGAAATTCAGAAGCTTATATTGTCCTTAGCCTTCTGAATGATGAAAAGTCTGCCGAGTGACTACCCCTCCTGGAATTTGCCAGACTGTTCAGTTGTTGAGGCATTTGCACCAAGTCCTTGGAGGTCGAACATTTGTTGCCCTTTAAGTTTGATGCTTCAGTTCCATATGCATTCATTGTGTTGCTTCCTTTCCATGTCCTGCTCTGACAGGTGAAATAGTATCCAACAACATAAGCAGACAGTTGTTGCATCTTTCCTCGTCCTGTGCCCCACCCAACAGCATTCTGACAGTATCAGCCTCATACATAACTCCCCCAATTTGAATGGTTTTCCCAATGCACATTTATCACTTAAACTCTTCCAACCCTCCCGGCCCCGCCATTCTCATGGGGAGTTGGTCACTTGACTAACTGATGCATTCTTTTTAACATTCAGCCAGTGAAGGAAACAGAAGATCATCACTATCCTAGCGCCCCCAACCACATATACACTCCCGTGCTGGTACAGAGTGGTGGTGAAAGAGCCATCTTTCAGAAAGAACCTTCTTCAACCAGACCATGCCTGCCATCACGAGAACAGATAAATCTTGTATATTATTTACAGAAGAGGTTATTTTTCTTCTGTATGTCCTGGTGCTGACATGTTTCTGTTAACTTGTGTTTTAGTGATATTGATTATCTAATGGTTGCCCCCCTCTGTTCCAGTGCTATTAATTAGGATATTTGAAGATTACAATTTTAGTTTGGCGACAGCATTTGAAATTTCTCTCAGATTTTGTCTCTCTTTCTCCCTCTTGGTGGATGACTGTCTTCCTTCACAGTTGCATTCAATGTGTTTCCAAGTCAGAATGGTGAATACCTTGGAGGGGAACTTGAAGGTGACATTTCTAATATGCTACATTTGTTCTTCCAGACGGAAGTGGTCGTGCGTATGTCCGAGGATCTTCAGTGAATTTCTGCAGTGCATCTTGTACATAGCATACACTGCTGCTACTGACTGTTGGTGGTAGAGGGAGTGGATATTTGTGGATGCAGTGTCAGTCAAGCGTGCTGCTTTGTCCGAGATGGTTTAAAGCTTCTTGTGTTGTTTGGGGCTATCTCATCCAGGCAAGTGGGGACTATTCCATCACACTTCTGACTTGTGCCTTGTAGATGGTGGACAGGCTTTGAGGAGTCAGCAGGAGAATTCCTCCCTGTGATATTCCTAGCTTCTGACCTGCTGTTGTGCTGTGTTTATGTGGTGAGAGCAGTTGAGTTTCTGGTCAATGATGACCCTCAGGATGTTGATGGTGGGGATTCAGTGATGGTAAGACTATGATGGTAAGAATGCCAAGGGGCAGTGGTTATATTGTCTCTTATTGTTGATGGTTGCATTGTGTGACACAAATGTTATTTGTACTTGTTGGTCCTAGCCAGGACTTGGTGCATTTGAACAGGACTGCTTCAGTATCTGAGGAGCTGCGAATGGTTCTGAACATTGTGCAATCATCAGTGAACATCCCCTCATTGTAAAGGTTTCAGAATTGTGGGTATGCGACATAATTAGACATTCAGTACTGAGTGGGTGCCTCATTGTCAGAGGGTCAACAATGAGGCAGTGCCACATCCTGCAGAGGTTAGAATTGAAGGAGTGCCACTTGATTACATGACCCGTGCTGAGGTTTTGCAGCACTTAGAGACGGTCGAACTGACAGAATGCTTTATTGACAGAGGGTCAGTCTTGAGGTATTGAAGCACAGTCAGAGGTTCAGTACAGAGGTGGCCCCTCATTGCAAGAGGGTTAATACTGATTCAGTTCCTCAATGTAATGGGGTCACAATTGAGGGAGTGCGAAATGATTAAAGGGTCAGGACTAACAATACAGGACTGTCAGTGAGTCAGATCTGTAGGAGTCAGAGGGTCAATACGGAGGCAGTGCCTCATTGTGTAGGTGTTGGAATTGAAGGAGCGCCAACTGATTACAGAGTTAGGCCAGAGGCATTGTGTCACCGTCAATCGGTTAGAACTGAGGGAGTGTCACATATTAAGAGGGTCGGTCGTGAGGTATTTGCAGCAGTGTGGGAGTGCCTCGTTCTCAGAGGATATTACTGAGAAAGTGCCTTATTGTCAGTGGAACATGGAGTCATAGAATCGCAGATGTCCAGTATGAAAACAGAGACTTTAGTCCAACTCGTCCATACCGACCAGATAAACAAAATTAATCTATTCCGTTTGGCCATATCCCTCAACCCGTCCTATTCGTCGACCCATTCACTTACCTCTGAAATATTGTTATTGTGCCATCCTTCACCAATTCCACTGGCAGCTTATTGCATACATTTGCCACCCTCTAATTCAAAATGTTGCTCCTTAGGTACCTTTCAAAACTTCCCCTCTCAAAATAAACACATGACTTCTAGTTTTGGACTTCCCTACCTTGGGGAAAAGACCCTGGCTGTTCACCCTATCCATGCTCTCATGATTTTATAAACTTCTATCAGGTCCTCCTCGCCCTCCGACACTCCAGGAAGAATGACCCTAGCCTATTCAGCCTCTCCTTATAGCTCAAACCCTCCAACCCGCTGGTCACAGGCCTTCAATCTGAAAAATAACCCTCGACCACCACCCTGTCTCCTACCTTCTCGTCAATTTTTGTATCCAGATGGCTCGTTCTCCCTGTATTCCATATGATCTAACCTTGTTACCCAGTCGACCATGCGAACTTTGTCAAACCACTAAATCAAGTGTGGCACCAGAGAATCAAGGCTCTCAAACCTACTTTGACTGCAGTCCTTTAAGACTTCCCTTCTCTTTCCCGGTAGGACTGCAATAACATTCCTTTTGTGAAGACATTCCAGCCCTGAAGGCAGCTGCTCTGTTGACTGAAGGATTTGATAAAAGACTGTACACACAAACCACTTCCACTTGTCATTTCTGAGGCCCAGAAGGTTGCGTTCATGACTCAGATACTTGGCAATTGAGGGCTTTTGTGTCATTCTGGTTATAACAGATTATGATCTCGTCTGACATTATCAAGAAATTGCTGCGTTGCTGTATATATGATGCAATGAGATTCAGAAATGGAAATGAAAATGCCTGTGGCATTATTCAAAGGAAGAATGCCTTCTTCTTTGTCCAGTCCAATATTTCAATAATGGTGAACGGATATTTTTCAGGCTGGGAAACAGGGTTGTAGTGGAATTCTCCAGGGGCTGCTACTGGGACGTTTGTCTTTCCTGAAAGATAGTTAATTATCTTGATCGTGGTGTGCAAGGGACAATTTCCGAGTTAAACTTGAGAATTGAAAATTGTGAGAAGAATAATGTGGAACTCCAAAAGTGCATTGAAAAGTTGATGGAGTGGGCAGATAGATGGAAGATGAGGTACAATGCAGAGAAGTGTAAGGTGATGCACTTTGTCTTTCAAGTGTTTTTCCTTCCAATGTAAAATAGTAGTATGGATGTGCACAGTTGAAATGATGGTCGCAGTACAGCTGGAGAGAGCAATAAATAAAGCATACAGCCTTTATTAATGGGGGGAAAGAGGAGACGAGTAAGAAGTTGATGATATTGAACTTCTGCAAGGTAAGTTAAATCTCAGCTGGAGTATTGTGCACAGTTGTGGCCTTCACATTATAGGAAAAAGGTAAATGCATTGATGTGCTGATTATTACTGGAATGGTTCCAGGTCGGAAAAGCTTCAGATCCAAGAATAGATTGAAGAGTTTGGGACTGTTCTCTCTCAACAGTCGGCTGAGAGGAGATGGAATTCAGGTTTTCTGAAATCGAGAGTGGGCTCAACAGAGCAGATCGGGAGAAGATGTCCCTGCTGTAGAAGAGTTTTATCACACAATGTGTAGTTAGGTTGTGGAGTGCACTGCTGTAAATGTGATGAATGAAGTTAATGGAGACGTACAGAGGGCATTGGATGAAAATGGTGTGCAGGTGATAGGCAGAAAAAAGGATTTGCATGAGATGATAGAGACAACTCAGTATGATGGGCCAAATGGCCTCCTTCCCCTTCTGTAATTTTGCGATTTGGTGTATCCAAAAATTACCTGAAATTTATTACAAACACCAATAAAAAAAGCAGTGTTACTACTTAACCATCTTTCAAAGGATTACTTTGACTTCAAAATGGTTTTGTGGACTCTCCAAAGACAGATAACATCGACTTTAAAATGACACAGACGCAGAGGGTCAATATTGAAGCAGTACCTCATTGCAACAGGGTTAGAATTCAGAATGTGCCTCTTGATTTGACAGCCAGTACTGAGATTTTGCAAGTTCATCACAGTATAAATATTGAACGAATGCCTCATTGTCAGAGCGTCAGAACTGTGGGAGTGCATTATTGTCAGAGAGTCAGGACTGAGGCAGTGCCTCATTATGCAGATGTCAGAATTGAAGCAGTGTCACATGATGGGAGGGTCAGTCCTGAGGTATTACAGCACTGTCAGTGGTTTGGAACTGTGGGAATGCTTCATTATCATATGTTCAGTCCTGAGCAGGTGCCTATATCATATGTTCAGTCCTGATAGAATGCCTCATCATCGGGAGTCATTACTGAGTCAGTGCCTGTTTGTCAAAGGTACACTACAGAGGCTGTGCATCATTGTCAGAAGGTCAATACAGAGGCAGTACCTGATTGTAAGGTGGTCATATCGGAGTGTGCCACATGCTGAGATGGTCAGTTCTGTGGTAGTGCAGCACTTTAAGTGGCTCAGTTCTGAGGCATTGCCTCATTGTCAGAGGGTCATTACTGAGGCACAGTTTCATTGTAAGAGGGTATGACTTGAAGGGGTCTCACACTTTTAGATGATCAGGACGGAGGTATTGCAGATGTATCAGAAGGTTAGTCCTTAGGGACTGCCTCGTCGTCAGCAGGTCAGTTTGGAGGAAATGCTTCACTGTCAGAGCATTGGTACTGAGCGAGTACCTCATTGTAGAGAGTCAGAATCAAGGGAGTGCTCACATGTTAGACAGTCAGTACATGTAGACAGCACTGTCAGTGGGTGAGTACGAGGGATCCATTCTGAAGCAGTGCCTCAATGTAATGGGATCAGAATGGAAGGAGGGCCACATGATTAGCGGTTTAGACCTAAGGAATGGAAGTACTGTCAGGTCTCATCACCGTGATATGGAGGTGTCGATGTTGGACTGAAGGAGGACTGAGGCTGCAAAAGCTTGTGTTGGACTATAACCTGGTGTCGTATGAATTCGGACCTGTGGGAGCGCATTATAGTCACTGGGTCAGTACTGAGGGAGTGCCTCATTGTCAGAGGGTCAATATTGAGGCCGTGCCTCATTGAAATGGGGTCAGGATTGAGGTTGTGCCTCACGATTACAGTTAGTACTGAGGAACTGCAGCTCTGTCAGAGGATCAGTTCTGAGGTAGGACTGGATTGTAAGTCCAAAGGCTCACTGGTCTACATTTCCCTGGCTCTGCCTCAGCCTCAGTATTGACCCTCTGACAGTTATGCACTCCCACTGATCTTACC
>NW_025979209.1:0-6178 GCF_021869965.1 Rhincodon typus | reverse complement strand
GAAGGATGTTGCAGGTTACAGAGGGACATAGATAAGCTGCAGAGCTGGGCTGAGAGGTGGCAAATGGAGTTTAATGCGGAAAAGTGTGAGGTGATTCACTTTGGAAGGAGTAACAGGAATACAGAGTACTGGGCTAATGGTAAGATTCTTGGTAGTGTGGATGAGCAGAAAGATCTCGGTGTCCATGTGCATAGATCACTGAAAGTTGCCACCCAGGTTGATAGCGTTGTTAAGAAGGCGTACAGTATGTTAGGTTTTATTGGTAGAGGGATTGAGTTTCGGAGCCATGAGGTCATGTTGCAGCTGTACAAAACTCTGGTGCGGCCACACTTGGAGTATTGCGTACAGTTCTGGTCACCGCATTATAGGAAGGATGTGGAAGCATTGGAAAGGGTGCAGAGGAGATTTACCAGGATGTTGCCTGGTATGGAGGGAAGGTCTTATGAGGAAAGGCTGAGGGACTTGAGGCTGTTTTCGTTAGAGAGAAGAAGGTTAAGAGGTGACTTGATAGAGACATACAAGATGATCAGAGGATTAGATAGGGTGGACAGTGGGAGCCTTTTTCCTCGGATGGTGATGGCTAGCACGAGGGGACATAGCTTTAAATTGAGGGGTGATAGATATAGGACAGATGTCAGAGGTAGGTTCTTTACTCAGAGAGTAGTAAGGGCGTGGAATGCCCTGCCTGCAAAAATAGTAGACTCGCCAACTTTAAGGGCATTTAAATGGTCATTGGATAAACATATGGATGATAATGGAATAGTTTAGGTTAGATGGGCTTCAGATTGGTTTCACAGGTCAGCGCAACATCGGGGGCCGAAGGGCCTGTACTGCGCTGTAATGTTCTATGTTCTATGTTCTATGTTCAATTTAATCAAATCTCTTTGTGGATTGAAACTCATCTTATGAGCTACCACATCTTTTTTCTTTTATTCTTCTCAGATTTTCTCAAGTCATGTTGTCTGATTTCCTTATTACTTTGGTTCCTTATTACTGAGATTTCTAAGTTCAATTTCTTTTTCTTCTATCTACTCTTTCTATTTCATTTTGCTCTTCATTTTCATGATCTTTGTTTTTCTGTGTCTTTCTCTTTTCCTTCAAATTCATACATTTTCATTTCCAACTAAATCTTAGCTACTTCTAGCTGTGACATTCAATTGCAGGATTCCCTCCTTCCATTCTAAACTTCGGGTGATCACTTCAAGTATCTCATCCTAACAAAATCCTCCTTTTATTTCTACCCTCAAGGGATCTGTGAATTCTCAGATTAGCCTGATTCAATGATTTGAAATACTCCTCTGATCTATCTGCTACTTCCATAAAACTGTGAGCAACACTTAAAGACATTTTAAAAATCCAATCTATAACATTCAAAAGTTTCACATAACTCATTATAAATTTTTCATAAACTCAATTGATTAAAATCCCAGACAACAGCTTTTTTAGGATTCCATATGGTACTACTGGCTTATAATGTTTAGTTAGTTATCATGATGGTTAATCACAGAGTTACAGAGACATGCAGGATGGAAACAGACCCTGAATCACCTACAAACATTACAAGTTCAGTTCTAAACCCAGTGACTGTTCAAATCGTTAGTTGGTTTAACAGCAGCACAAACCATCAAAGCAGCTATTCAGTTTGGAAATTCAATTCTAGGTCACTGAATTTTAAATTAATACTTATTACGTACAGACATGTCACAATGTCACTGAATTGATCAACAATATTGAAACTTGGTGGTAGAAAAAGATATCAGACAGCTGGTGGGAAATATTCTGTGCTAGAATCTTTAAACTGTCAGTTCTTCTTGTAATTGCTGTTACATTGTGAAGCATCTTCAATGAAAATTGCCTTGCAGGTTTCCTGACATCATACCCTGATCCATAACTACACATTTCCCACCAATCCATAATCCCATCAGATACCAGAGTTAATATGTTTGTCCGATATATTGGACATTTTCATTTTCACTTGTAGTAGAATGAAGGCCGGAATGAGTTAGTGACTGGACTGTTGGAAATTTAGTTCAAAGTGGCAATTTGGTGCAAAGGCAGACAGAGGTGCTTTAATTAGGATTTACTGGAAGAAGTTAACTCTCCGAAGTGAGAGGTCAATGGGAGACAATAAAAGGTGTAGATTAAAAGACCAAACTGCAATGAGACCATCTGTGGTGTGGTCACAAAATGTGATGTGAATGCAGGGAAAAAAGCTGATTGACGAGTAGGATTGACAATTATTTCTAGTCTTTCAAGTTAAAGTAAGGACTTCAGTTTGCATTTCTTCTCAATTTGTAGAAACAAAATATCATTAGACTAAAGTGTAAACAGCATGGATTCCTACTTAACTAATCTATAAATTAAATCAAATATGAAGTGTTTGAATGGGTGGTGTATTGCTGCTGCAACCAATGTGATCCAGAGCAAACACATCGGTAGCAAATGTCTGCAACTTGAGAACTTTGGATCAACGTTGAGGAGATGGAAGTTGAGTTGCAGACATTGTGTTACATCAGGAAGAGAAAGTCACCTGGACACTTTACTCCACAGGGCGGTCACACCCCTCAGATCAGGTACAGTCATACAGTCATGAAATCATGCAGCATGGAAATAGACCTTTCAGTCCAACTAGTCCATGCCAACCATCTTTCTAAGCAAAGCTGGTCCCACTTGCCTGTTTTTGGCCCATATCCCTCCAAACCTTTCCTATTCATGTATTTATCCAAATGTCTTTTAAATACTGAAACTGTACCTTCACCACCATTTCTTCTGACTGTTCATTCCACATATGCATTACCCTCATATCCTTCTTAAAACTTTCTCTTTCTACCTTAAAAACATGCCCCTTAGTTTTGAACTCTCACACTCTCGGGAAAACACCCTTGCCATTCACCTTATCTATGCTGCTCATGGTTTTGTAAGCATCCGTCAGGTCACCCCTGACCTCTTATGCTCCAGTGAAAAAATCTCAGTCTATTTTTTATAACTCAAACTATCTATTCTTAGCAATATCCTGGTAAATCTTTTCTGAATCCTCTAATTTAATAACATCCTTCCTATAGCAGTGTGACCAGAACTGCACACAGTACTTCAGAAAAGGCATCACCAATGTTCTGTTCAATCTCAACATAACATCCCAACTCCTGTACTCAAAGGCCTGACCAACGAAGGCAAGCTTGCTAAATGTCTTCTTAACCACCACGTAAATTTCAAAGAATTATGTACTTGAACCCCAAGTCTCTCTGTCTATAACACTACCCATGGCCTTTCTATTAATTGTATAGGTCCTGCTTTTGTTTGTTTTACTGTAATGTAATGCCTTACTTTTACCCAAATTAAACTCCATCTACCACTCTTCAGCCCATTGACCCAACTGATCAAGATGTCTTTGTAATCTTAAATAATCTTAGATAGGTAATTCAAAACTGGTCTGTAATCAGGGCCGGGATGATGTGAATGCAGGGGAGGCACTTAAGAGAACACTGGGGGTTACAATTGAGAAGCTTCAGCCATATAATTATCCAACAGTTATGAGGTTCATGTAAACTGTGCAGATGAGAGTCAGAACTGAAGGGACAATTAGCTAACTGACTGCCACACCTTGGTAAAGGGAGTCATACAAGTTGTGGGGTTGGGTGTAGAAATAGGAATGCACCAACCAGTCATGGCTGGTGACAGTATAATTAGAGGGATAGGTGCTGTTCTCCGGATTCATGAGCAGGAGTCTCAGAGGTTGTGTTGCCTGCTTGGAGCCAGGGTTCATAACACCTCCTTGGGGCTGGAGAAGAACTTGAAGAAGGAAGGGAGGAATCAAATTGTTGTCACCCATGCTGGTGCCAATGACCTTAGTAGGACTAGAAGGGAGGACCTGCTGATTTAGTTAAGAGCCAAATTAGAAAGCAGAACCTCCAAGGAAACAATCTCCAGATTATTACCTGAGACATCAGTGAGATGGTATAGGGTAAATAAAGCCAAAGATTGGTGTGGGTGTAATGGGTTTCAGTTCATAGAGCACGGACATCAGTACTAGACAGAAGGGAGCTGTTCCAGTGGGACATGCTTCTCTGAACCTTGCTGGTACCAATGTCCTGATAAATCGAATCACTAGGATATTCAGGTGTGTGTGACATTTAATAAGGATAGGCAGAAGGAACGGATGTTGGAATCACATTGTTGGTATGGAATGGAATAAGTATGATAGAAAGAAATTATCTCAATTCAGAAGATATTGAATCCATATGGGTGGAGGTAAGAAATAAAGAAAGAGTAGAAGACACTGGTAGGAGTATTTCACAGGGCTCCTAGCAGTAGCTATATGGTGGGACAGAATACCTTAGGAGAAAGTAAGGATATGTAACAAAGACAGTACATCAATCTTGCATCATTTTAATCTTCATGGAGTGTCAGATTGGATAGTCAGATTTGTAGAGGTAGCCATGAGAAAGAATTCAGAGTGTATTCAGGACTATTTTCTGAAACAATGTATGTGGATCCAACCATAGATCGGGCTCTTCTAGATCTAGTGATATATAATGAGGTGGGTTTAATAAATTATCTCAGAGTAAAAGATCCCCTAGGAGCCTGGTGATCATACATGGTAGAATTTACCATTCTGTCTGGGAGGGAGGAGCTTGGGTTGAAGTGACTGTGTTAAAATTAAATAAGGTTAAATACAAGGAATTAGTGCAAGCTGGCTGGAGTGGACAGGGAAAGATTAGCAGCAAAGACAGTTGAGGAACAATGGCAAACATTTAAGAAAATAATTCATGGTTCACAGCAAAGACATATCCTAATGTGGAAGGAGGACCCTGGGAATAGCACAAGCTAAACATGGTTAACCATGGAAGTTAAGGACAGCATATGAATGACAAGAAAAAAATTACAATGTGATAAAAGATTAGTGGTAAGCCAGAGAATTGGAAAGTTATAAAAGTGGACAGAAGACCACCAAAAAAAATTAAAGAAGTAGAAGATCAACTTTGAGGATGAACTTCCAAGTAATATCTAGACAGGCAGCAAGAGCTTCTTTAAATATATAACAAGGAAGAAAGAAGTCAAAGTGAACATAGGCCTCTTAGGGAACAATGCTGGAGAAAGTATAATGGACAACGAGGAAATGGCAGAGGAGCTAAATAAGTACTTTGTATCAGTCCTCACAGTTGAAGGCCCTAATAGCATTCCAAGGACAAGAGGATTCGAGAAAAGAAATACAACAACTATCACTAGACAATAAGTTCTTCAAAACTAACAGGTCAAAAGACCAATAGGTCTCCTGGACCTGATGGGATGCATCCTAGGATATTAAAGGAGGTACCTACAGATATAGTGGACGTAATGGTTGTAATCTTCCTGGAATGTTTAGATTCTGGAAAAGTCCCAGAGGATCACAAAACTGCCAAAGTAACACCTTTACTTAAAAAGGGAAGGAGACAGAAAAAAAGGTAACTACAGGTGAGTTAACTTGACATCTGTTATCAGGAAAATAAAAGTCTGTTATAAAGGATGTAATAACAGAGCATTTAGAAATACATAATATATTCAAGCAGAGTCAGAATGGCTGCATGAAAGGGAAATCATGCCTGACAAATTTACTAGAATTCTTTGTGGAGGTAAGAAGTAAGTTCAATAAAGGGGAAGCACTGAGTGTACTATATTTGGATTTCCAAAAGGAGATTGATAAGGAGATTGATTAGGCTACTTAACAAGAGCTCATGGTATTGGAGGTAATATATTTCTATAGCTAGATGACTGGCTAGCTAATAGAATACATAGAGTTGGGATAAGAGGAGCATTTTCAGGATGGCAACCTCTAACTAGTGAAGCACTACAGGTATCAGTGCTGCAACCACCTTTATTTCCAATATATATGAATGACTTGGATGAGGAAAGTGAATATATCATAGCCAAATTTGTGGATGACACAAAAAAATAAGTGAGCGTGGTGAGGATGACACGAAGATTCTGCAGAGGGATGCAGACAGGTTTAGCAAAAGGGAAAAAGCTTGGTAGATGGAATATAATGTGGGAAAATGTGAGGTTATGCTGTTTGGCAGGAAGAAGAGGAGCTAAATATTATTTAAATGACGAAAGATTTCTAAAAGCTTTTGAACAGAGAGATTTGAGAATCCTCATGCGGATGACACCAAAGTCGGTGGAGTTGTGGATAGTGCGGAAGGAT
>NW_025979208.1:0-6178 GCF_021869965.1 Rhincodon typus | reverse complement strand
GAAGGATGTTGCAGGTTACAGAGGGACATAGATAAGCTGCAGAGCTGGGCTGAGAGGTGGCAAATGGAGTTTAATGCGGAAAAGTGTGAGGTGATTCACTTTGGAAGGAGTAACAGGAATACAGAGTACTGGGCTAATGGTAAGATTCTTGGTAGTGTGGATGAGCAGAAAGATCTCGGTGTCCATGTGCATAGATCACTGAAAGTTGCCACCCAGGTTGATAGCGTTGTTAAGAAGGCGTACAGTATGTTAGGTTTTATTGGTAGAGGGATTGAGTTTCGGAGCCATGAGGTCATGTTGCAGCTGTACAAAACTCTGGTGCGGCCACACTTGGAGTATTGCGTACAGTTCTGGTCACCGCATTATAGGAAGGATGTGGAAGCATTGGAAAGGGTGCAGAGGAGATTTACCAGGATGTTGCCTGGTATGGAGGGAAGGTCTTATGAGGAAAGGCTGAGGGACTTGAGGCTGTTTTCGTTAGAGAGAAGAAGGTTAAGAGGTGACTTGATAGAGACATACAAGATGATCAGAGGATTAGATAGGGTGGACAGTGGGAGCCTTTTTCCTCGGATGGTGATGGCTAGCACGAGGGGACATAGCTTTAAATTGAGGGGTGATAGATATAGGACAGATGTCAGAGGTAGGTTCTTTACTCAGAGAGTAGTAAGGGCGTGGAATGCCCTGCCTGCAAAAATAGTAGACTCGCCAACTTTAAGGGCATTTAAATGGTCATTGGATAAACATATGGATGATAATGGAATAGTTTAGGTTAGATGGGCTTCAGATTGGTTTCACAGGTCAGCGCAACATCGGGGGCCGAAGGGCCTGTACTGCGCTGTAATGTTCTATGTTCTATGTTCTATGTTCAATTTAATCAAATCTCTTTGTGGATTGAAACTCATCTTATGAGCTACCACATCTTTTTTCTTTTATTCTTCTCAGATTTTCTCAAGTCATGTTGTCTGATTTCCTTATTACTTTGGTTCCTTATTACTGAGATTTCTAAGTTCAATTTCTTTTTCTTCTATCTACTCTTTCTATTTCATTTTGCTCTTCATTTTCATGATCTTTGTTTTTCTGTGTCTTTCTCTTTTCCTTCAAATTCATACATTTTCATTTCCAACTAAATCTTAGCTACTTCTAGCTGTGACATTCAATTGCAGGATTCCCTCCTTCCATTCTAAACTTCGGGTGATCACTTCAAGTATCTCATCCTAACAAAATCCTCCTTTTATTTCTACCCTCAAGGGATCTGTGAATTCTCAGATTAGCCTGATTCAATGATTTGAAATACTCCTCTGATCTATCTGCTACTTCCATAAAACTGTGAGCAACACTTAAAGACATTTTAAAAATCCAATCTATAACATTCAAAAGTTTCACATAACTCATTATAAATTTTTCATAAACTCAATTGATTAAAATCCCAGACAACAGCTTTTTTAGGATTCCATATGGTACTACTGGCTTATAATGTTTAGTTAGTTATCATGATGGTTAATCACAGAGTTACAGAGACATGCAGGATGGAAACAGACCCTGAATCACCTACAAACATTACAAGTTCAGTTCTAAACCCAGTGACTGTTCAAATCGTTAGTTGGTTTAACAGCAGCACAAACCATCAAAGCAGCTATTCAGTTTGGAAATTCAATTCTAGGTCACTGAATTTTAAATTAATACTTATTACGTACAGACATGTCACAATGTCACTGAATTGATCAACAATATTGAAACTTGGTGGTAGAAAAAGATATCAGACAGCTGGTGGGAAATATTCTGTGCTAGAATCTTTAAACTGTCAGTTCTTCTTGTAATTGCTGTTACATTGTGAAGCATCTTCAATGAAAATTGCCTTGCAGGTTTCCTGACATCATACCCTGATCCATAACTACACATTTCCCACCAATCCATAATCCCATCAGATACCAGAGTTAATATGTTTGTCCGATATATTGGACATTTTCATTTTCACTTGTAGTAGAATGAAGGCCGGAATGAGTTAGTGACTGGACTGTTGGAAATTTAGTTCAAAGTGGCAATTTGGTGCAAAGGCAGACAGAGGTGCTTTAATTAGGATTTACTGGAAGAAGTTAACTCTCCGAAGTGAGAGGTCAATGGGAGACAATAAAAGGTGTAGATTAAAAGACCAAACTGCAATGAGACCATCTGTGGTGTGGTCACAAAATGTGATGTGAATGCAGGGAAAAAAGCTGATTGACGAGTAGGATTGACAATTATTTCTAGTCTTTCAAGTTAAAGTAAGGACTTCAGTTTGCATTTCTTCTCAATTTGTAGAAACAAAATATCATTAGACTAAAGTGTAAACAGCATGGATTCCTACTTAACTAATCTATAAATTAAATCAAATATGAAGTGTTTGAATGGGTGGTGTATTGCTGCTGCAACCAATGTGATCCAGAGCAAACACATCGGTAGCAAATGTCTGCAACTTGAGAACTTTGGATCAACGTTGAGGAGATGGAAGTTGAGTTGCAGACATTGTGTTACATCAGGAAGAGAAAGTCACCTGGACACTTTACTCCACAGGGCGGTCACACCCCTCAGATCAGGTACAGTCATACAGTCATGAAATCATGCAGCATGGAAATAGACCTTTCAGTCCAACTAGTCCATGCCAACCATCTTTCTAAGCAAAGCTGGTCCCACTTGCCTGTTTTTGGCCCATATCCCTCCAAACCTTTCCTATTCATGTATTTATCCAAATGTCTTTTAAATACTGAAACTGTACCTTCACCACCATTTCTTCTGACTGTTCATTCCACATATGCATTACCCTCATATCCTTCTTAAAACTTTCTCTTTCTACCTTAAAAACATGCCCCTTAGTTTTGAACTCTCACACTCTCGGGAAAACACCCTTGCCATTCACCTTATCTATGCTGCTCATGGTTTTGTAAGCATCCGTCAGGTCACCCCTGACCTCTTATGCTCCAGTGAAAAAATCTCAGTCTATTTTTTATAACTCAAACTATCTATTCTTAGCAATATCCTGGTAAATCTTTTCTGAATCCTCTAATTTAATAACATCCTTCCTATAGCAGTGTGACCAGAACTGCACACAGTACTTCAGAAAAGGCATCACCAATGTTCTGTTCAATCTCAACATAACATCCCAACTCCTGTACTCAAAGGCCTGACCAACGAAGGCAAGCTTGCTAAATGTCTTCTTAACCACCACGTAAATTTCAAAGAATTATGTACTTGAACCCCAAGTCTCTCTGTCTATAACACTACCCATGGCCTTTCTATTAATTGTATAGGTCCTGCTTTTGTTTGTTTTACTGTAATGTAATGCCTTACTTTTACCCAAATTAAACTCCATCTACCACTCTTCAGCCCATTGACCCAACTGATCAAGATGTCTTTGTAATCTTAAATAATCTTAGATAGGTAATTCAAAACTGGTCTGTAATCAGGGCCGGGATGATGTGAATGCAGGGGAGGCACTTAAGAGAACACTGGGGGTTACAATTGAGAAGCTTCAGCCATATAATTATCCAACAGTTATGAGGTTCATGTAAACTGTGCAGATGAGAGTCAGAACTGAAGGGACAATTAGCTAACTGACTGCCACACCTTGGTAAAGGGAGTCATACAAGTTGTGGGGTTGGGTGTAGAAATAGGAATGCACCAACCAGTCATGGCTGGTGACAGTATAATTAGAGGGATAGGTGCTGTTCTCCGGATTCATGAGCAGGAGTCTCAGAGGTTGTGTTGCCTGCTTGGAGCCAGGGTTCATAACACCTCCTTGGGGCTGGAGAAGAACTTGAAGAAGGAAGGGAGGAATCAAATTGTTGTCACCCATGCTGGTGCCAATGACCTTAGTAGGACTAGAAGGGAGGACCTGCTGATTTAGTTAAGAGCCAAATTAGAAAGCAGAACCTCCAAGGAAACAATCTCCAGATTATTACCTGAGACATCAGTGAGATGGTATAGGGTAAATAAAGCCAAAGATTGGTGTGGGTGTAATGGGTTTCAGTTCATAGAGCACGGACATCAGTACTAGACAGAAGGGAGCTGTTCCAGTGGGACATGCTTCTCTGAACCTTGCTGGTACCAATGTCCTGATAAATCGAATCACTAGGATATTCAGGTGTGTGTGACATTTAATAAGGATAGGCAGAAGGAACGGATGTTGGAATCACATTGTTGGTATGGAATGGAATAAGTATGATAGAAAGAAATTATCTCAATTCAGAAGATATTGAATCCATATGGGTGGAGGTAAGAAATAAAGAAAGAGTAGAAGACACTGGTAGGAGTATTTCACAGGGCTCCTAGCAGTAGCTATATGGTGGGACAGAATACCTTAGGAGAAAGTAAGGATATGTAACAAAGACAGTACATCAATCTTGCATCATTTTAATCTTCATGGAGTGTCAGATTGGATAGTCAGATTTGTAGAGGTAGCCATGAGAAAGAATTCAGAGTGTATTCAGGACTATTTTCTGAAACAATGTATGTGGATCCAACCATAGATCGGGCTCTTCTAGATCTAGTGATATATAATGAGGTGGGTTTAATAAATTATCTCAGAGTAAAAGATCCCCTAGGAGCCTGGTGATCATACATGGTAGAATTTACCATTCTGTCTGGGAGGGAGGAGCTTGGGTTGAAGTGACTGTGTTAAAATTAAATAAGGTTAAATACAAGGAATTAGTGCAAGCTGGCTGGAGTGGACAGGGAAAGATTAGCAGCAAAGACAGTTGAGGAACAATGGCAAACATTTAAGAAAATAATTCATGGTTCACAGCAAAGACATATCCTAATGTGGAAGGAGGACCCTGGGAATAGCACAAGCTAAACATGGTTAACCATGGAAGTTAAGGACAGCATATGAATGACAAGAAAAAAATTACAATGTGATAAAAGATTAGTGGTAAGCCAGAGAATTGGAAAGTTATAAAAGTGGACAGAAGACCACCAAAAAAAATTAAAGAAGTAGAAGATCAACTTTGAGGATGAACTTCCAAGTAATATCTAGACAGGCAGCAAGAGCTTCTTTAAATATATAACAAGGAAGAAAGAAGTCAAAGTGAACATAGGCCTCTTAGGGAACAATGCTGGAGAAAGTATAATGGACAACGAGGAAATGGCAGAGGAGCTAAATAAGTACTTTGTATCAGTCCTCACAGTTGAAGGCCCTAATAGCATTCCAAGGACAAGAGGATTCGAGAAAAGAAATACAACAACTATCACTAGACAATAAGTTCTTCAAAACTAACAGGTCAAAAGACCAATAGGTCTCCTGGACCTGATGGGATGCATCCTAGGATATTAAAGGAGGTACCTACAGATATAGTGGACGTAATGGTTGTAATCTTCCTGGAATGTTTAGATTCTGGAAAAGTCCCAGAGGATCACAAAACTGCCAAAGTAACACCTTTACTTAAAAAGGGAAGGAGACAGAAAAAAAGGTAACTACAGGTGAGTTAACTTGACATCTGTTATCAGGAAAATAAAAGTCTGTTATAAAGGATGTAATAACAGAGCATTTAGAAATACATAATATATTCAAGCAGAGTCAGAATGGCTGCATGAAAGGGAAATCATGCCTGACAAATTTACTAGAATTCTTTGTGGAGGTAAGAAGTAAGTTCAATAAAGGGGAAGCACTGAGTGTACTATATTTGGATTTCCAAAAGGAGATTGATAAGGAGATTGATTAGGCTACTTAACAAGAGCTCATGGTATTGGAGGTAATATATTTCTATAGCTAGATGACTGGCTAGCTAATAGAATACATAGAGTTGGGATAAGAGGAGCATTTTCAGGATGGCAACCTCTAACTAGTGAAGCACTACAGGTATCAGTGCTGCAACCACCTTTATTTCCAATATATATGAATGACTTGGATGAGGAAAGTGAATATATCATAGCCAAATTTGTGGATGACACAAAAAAATAAGTGAGCGTGGTGAGGATGACACGAAGATTCTGCAGAGGGATGCAGACAGGTTTAGCAAAAGGGAAAAAGCTTGGTAGATGGAATATAATGTGGGAAAATGTGAGGTTATGCTGTTTGGCAGGAAGAAGAGGAGCTAAATATTATTTAAATGACGAAAGATTTCTAAAAGCTTTTGAACAGAGAGATTTGAGAATCCTCATGCGGATGACACCAAAGTCGGTGGAGTTGTGGATAGTGCGGAAGGAT
>NW_025979207.1:0-6179 GCF_021869965.1 Rhincodon typus | reverse complement strand
ATCTTTGTTCTTTGACACTCCCCAGAGCCCGACTGTGTTACTCCTGCCCTGGTCTGATTCACCAAAATACAACACTTTGTATTTTTCTGATTTAAACTCCATCTGCCATTCCTCAGCCCTGTTCATCAAGATCTCACTGCATTACCAGGGAACCTTCTTCACTGTCCTCAATACTGCTAATCTTGGTGTCATCCACAAACCCCCAAAACATGCCTCCTAAACTATCACCCAAATCATTCATATAAATGAGGAATAACAGTGGACCCAGCACTGATCCGTGCGGCACGCCACTGGTCACAGGTCATCAGTCTGAAAAATGACCCTCTACCACATTCTGTCTTGTACCATCAAGCCAGTTTTGTATCCAGTTTGCTAGCTCTCCCTCAATCATGTGAGATTTAACCTAACTCAACAATATACCGTATGGTACCTTGTCCACATGGACTTCAGGAAGACCTTTGACAATGTCTAACACACTGCCCTCATCTACTCTCCTGGTCACCCAGAGAACATTGCAAAGGAGTGGGCCTTTCAGCCACGATGTTATGCCAATCAAGTCACCAAATTAAAACAATCCCTTCTGCCTGCCTGCGGCCGACCTCCCCTCATTCCTTGCATATTCATGCGCCGAACTAAAAGTTCCTTAAATGCTCTCGTACCCCTTGGCAGTGCATTCCAGACTCCTCCCACTCTGTTAAGAAATGCCCCCACATCTCCTTTGAACTTCTCCCCGCTCACCTTAGTTTTACACATTTCAACTCCAACGAAAATTATTCTGACTGTCAACCATATCTAGGCATCTCAAAGTTTTATAGACTTCTCTCAAATCTCCCCTCAGCCTTCATTCTGTAGAAAACAACCCGAGTTATTCCACCCTCTCCTTATATCTCATACCCTCTAATCCAGGCAGCATCCTGGGAAACCTCTTCTGCACCCTCTCCAAAGTCTCCACGTCCTTCTTGTAATGTGGCGAACAGAATTGAACACAATACTCTATGTGCGTCCTAACCAAAATCTTATAAAGCTGCAACATGGCATTCTATCGTGCTGACTATCGTACTCAAATCCCTGACCAATAAAGGCCCGACAGTTTCTTTACTATCCTATCTACTTGCATGTCCACGAAGGTGTTGGAGTAGATCTGTAGCTTGGGTTGTGGGTGTTGAGGTTGGTTGGCTCGCCGAGCTGTTTTGTTGTTCCGCAGACGTTTCGTTACCGTGCTGGGTAACATCCTCAGTGCAGCTGTGGACTTGAACCTCATAAAAACCAAAAGAACTGCGGATGCTGTAAATCAGGAACAAAAACAAAGTTGCTGGAAAAGCTCAGCAGGTCTGGCAGCATCTGTGGAGGAGAAAACAGAGTTAATGTTTCAGGGCCGGTGACCCTTCCTCACAACAGCAACTTTGTTTTTGACTTGAACCTCATGATCCCTTGATCCATTAATGCTGTTCAAGATCCTGCCATTAAGTCCATAGTTTTCCTTAACAATTGAATTCCCAACGTGCAGCACCTCTCAATTACCTTGAAACTCCAACTGCTATTTCTCCACTCATTTCTGCAACTGATCTATGTCCAGCTGTATCCTTTTACAACACTATCCACAACTCCACCACCAATCTTTGTATCGTCTGCGAGGTTCCTGGCCCATTCACCCACTTATATTTTCGTGCAACTCATTTGTGTGTATGTCAGACTTATCCACCTTAATAAAAACCAAAAGAACTGCAGATGCTGTAAATCAAGAACAAAAACAAAGCTGCTGGAAAAGCTCAGCAGATCTGGCAGCATCTGTGAAGGAGAAAACAGAGTTAACGTTTTGGTTCCGGTGACCCTTTCTCAGAACCACCTTAATGCTCTTCAAGAGACCAAACACCACTTCTTTCTTGATCTCAAAATGACCTAGCATATTCACATGCTCCACAGTAAATCTCACCATCCTCCACATCCTTCTCCTGGATGAGTACTGACAAAAAAACCCTTCCAAATCCCTGGTAAAAACTCAACCGAATTTGTGAGACGTGTTTTCCTAAGCACGAAGCCATGCTGACTGTCCCAAATGAGTCCAAGTGCCTATCGATCCTATCTCTCAGAAACCGCTGTGAAAACTTACCCCTCAGAGACATTAGGCTCACTGGCCTATAGTTCTGAGCATTTCCTCGCAGACTTTCTTAATTTAGGACACAACATTACCACCTTCCAATCTTTGGGCACCTCACCCATGCTTTCGATGATACAGATATCTCCACCAGAGCCTCGCAATTTCTTCCCTCGCCTCCCACAAAGTCCTGGGATACACTTCATCAGGTCACAGGGATTTACCTACCTTAATGCATTTTAAGACTTGCTGCAGCTCCTCTTCTGTAGTGTGGACACTCTTAAGACATCACTATTTATTTCCCCAAGTCCCTAGCGTCAATGCCTTTTTCAATCGTAAATACTGATGAGAAATATTCATTCACGATCCCAACAGCTCTTTTGGCTCCGCATATAGACAGCCTCCTTTAAGAGGCCCTATTCTCTCCCTCGTTACTCTTTTGTCCTTCATGTGTTTGTAGAATCGCTTTAGATTCTCCTTTACCATATCTGCCAAAGCCATCTCTATCCCCTCTTAGACCATCTAATTTCTCTCTTAAGTGTACTCCGACACGTCTCTAAGCCTCAAAGAATTCAAATCATCCGACCTGCCTTTCTATGTCGTACATCTCGTTCTTCTTGACTCAAGACTCAAAAACTCTAGCCATCCAGAATTCCCTATTCCTGCCAGCCTTACCTTTCGCTGTAACATCAACGTGCTGGCCACGAACCTTAATTTGTCACTTTTGAAAGCCTCCCACTTACCTGACGCCCCTTTGTCTGAAAACAGCCTCTGATTAACATGTGAAAGTTCCTGTCCAAGATCATCAAAATTGGCCCCGTGCAGGAAAGTGGGACGAGTGCAGGTAGACATATATTTTTCGTAGTACAGGCTCAATGGGCTGAAGGGCCCCCCAGCGTACTGCATGAATCTATGGGGAGTTAGATTTCTGAGGTGGCGGAGGTAATGGCCTAGTCATTATCATGAGACTATTGATCCAGAAACTCAGCTCATGTTCTGAGAACTTGGGGTTGAATCCAACCACGCCAGATGGTTGAATGTGAATTCAATTTAAAATGTCCAGAATGAACAATCTACTGATGACCATGAAAACATTGTTAATAAGAAGGAAATCTGCCATCCGCAATGGCAGCAACAGCCCTGTGGACCCTGCAATATCCTCCAAACTACCATCTAGAGGTTAGTGCCAAAATTGTCTCACAAACTAATCAAGCAATAATTTAACAGAGCCATACTCATGGATTCATGCACCAGCATAGCAGGGGAATACATTTGGGAAATGCCTTGGGGGTCCTCAACATTGACTCCAGACCCCATCAAGTCTCATGGCTTCAAAAACATGAAATACGGGCAAGGGAAACACATTGCTGTTTACCGCATTCCACTGTCCCTTGGCTGATGCATCAATACTCCTCCATGTTGAACAACACTTGGAGGAATCACTGAAGGTGGCAAGGGTGCAAAGTGAACTCTGGTTTGGGGATTTCAAGAGTGGCTTGGCAGCAGCACTACTGAACGATCTGGTCAGGTCCGAAAGGACACAGCTGCTAAGGGAAACAACAAAAGGGAAAAACATACTTGACCTCATCCTCACCAATTTGCCAGCTGCAGAAATATCTGTCCATGACAGTTTCGGGAAGAGCAACACCACACAGCAACTGGCGATGATGTCCCACATTCATATGAAGAATAAACTCCATTGTGTTGTGTGACATTATCAACATGTCAAATGGGACAGACTTTGAACAGATCTAGCAATTCAAGACCCTTGAGGCACCATGGGCCATCAACCACAGCAGCACTGTAATCGAATACAATCTGCAAACTCATGGCCTGGCATATGCAGAGGTGACAGTCTGATGGTGTTGGACTGTTAATCCAGAGACCGAGGAAATGTTCTGGGGACCTGGGTTTGAATCCCACCACAGATGGTGGAATTTGAATTGAATACAACTCCTGAACTGAGAGTCCAATGATGACCATGAAACTACTGCTGATAGTCATAAAATCTCATGTGGTTCACGAATGTCCTTTTAGGATGGAAACTGCCATCATTATCTGGTCTGGCCTACATGTGAATCTCGAGCCATAGCAATGTGGTTAACTCTTAACTGCCTCTAGGCAATTAGGGAGGGCAATAATTGCTGGCCTCGCCAGCGACACCCTTGTCTTAATAAACAAAATTAATTAACAAAAAACCCTCCCTCAACCACTACCATTCTTCTTGGATAGGGTGATAAAGAAGGCGTTGGGCATGCTTGCCTTTATCAGTTGGGGAATAGAGTACAGAAGTCAGGATGTCATGTACCAGTTTAATAAAGCTTTGCTAAGGCCACAATTAGAGTAGTGCATTTAGTTCTGGTCACCACATTACAGGAAGGATTTGGAGAGTTTGGAGAGGGTGCGCAAGAGGTTTGCCAGGATGCTGCCTGGATTAGAGAAATTGAGCTAGAAGGAGATGCCAGATAATCTCCGGTTGGTTTCTCTTGAGCGACGGACGCCGACGGGAGATGATAAACATATGAGATGCATACATGGGGTTGACGGTCAGAATCTTTCTCCACTGAGTTGAAATGTTTAATACTGGGGGGCATTTAAGGTGAGACAGAGCAAGTTCAAAGGAAATGTGAGGCACAAAGCTTTTATAAAGTGTTCTGTGTCTAGAATGAACGGCCAGCGGTGATGGTGAAGGCAGATACGAGAAGAGCATTGAAGGGGCTTTTGGATAAGCAGATGGGTAAGCTAGGAATGGAGGAACATGGACAAAGGGCAGGAAGAAGGGATTAGTTTAGGTTGTAGACTTGCTTACCGAGCCGGTGTGTTTGATTGTAGATGTTTTGTTATCCAGCCAGATAATATCGTCAGTGTTCCTCCGGTGAAGCGTTGGTGTTCCGTTCCACTGGTTAGTGATATGCCTCAGTTTGCTGGTGTGGTTGGCATTAATTCCGGTTCTGCTTTTCAGTGGTTTGTATAATTGGGTCCAGTTCACTGTGTTTCTTGATGAAGTTCCGTTTGGAATGCCAGGCCTCAAGGAATTCCCTGGCATGCGTGTGATTGGCTTGTACTATGATGAGTGTGTTGTCCCAGTCGAAAATGTGCCCTTCTTTGTCCATGTGTATTGAGACCACTGAGAAGTGGTCATGTCTCTTGATGGAAAGTTGGTGTTTGTGTATCCTTATTGTCAGTTTTCTTCCAGTTTGGCCAATGTGGTCTCGTGCATCCATTGCTCCTGATGTCACCTCCTCCACATTGTTGAGACCAAGCGGAGGCTCAGAGACCACTTTGGAGAGGACCAGCGCTCTGTTCGTGACAAATGACAACACCTTCCGGTCGCGAACCATTTCAACTCTCCCTCCCACTCCCTGGGTGACACGTCCATCCTGGGCTTCCTCCAGTGTCACACAGGGAGTCGGAGGGGGAGTTGAAATGGCTCGTGACCGGAAGTGCCACCCGGAACATGGAGGAGCAGCACCTCAGATCCCGCCTTGAGAGCCTACAACGCAATGGTCTCAATGTGGACTTTGCCAGTTTGAACATCTCACCAGCCTCAGCCTCATCCCATGAACACTCTTCCTCTCATCCCCGCCTTGTTGACCTGACACACCCCGTCCATCTCCTCTCTCACCTATCCACTCCTCCCACCTCACTGACCAATCCCCACCACTGCCTACCTGCACTCACCTATCACCATCCCACCTACCTTCCCCAGCCCCACCTCTCCTCTCCTCTGTTTATTTCAGAGCTCCCTTCCCCCTCCCCCATTTCTGAAGAAGGATGCTGACATGAAGCATCAATTTTCCTGCCCCTCTGATGCTGCCTGGCCTGCTGTGCTCCTCAAGCTCCACGCTGTGTTACGTGTGACTCCAGCATCGGCAGTTCTTAATATCTCGGAATGTATAATACAGCAACATTGGTTGGAGAGTTTAATTTCCCCTGTATTGACAGGGCCATCCAGGATGTTCAAGGCCCAGACGAGGTAGAATTTGTCAAATGTGTCCAAGAAAGGTTCCTAAATCATGATGTTGAGGGCCCCACACAGGAGGGTGCAACACTAGACCTTCTCTGAGGAACCGAGGTCAGGCAA
>NW_025979206.1:3873-6180 GCF_021869965.1 Rhincodon typus | reverse complement strand
CTGCACCTTGTTGTCTCGGATTCTCCAGCATCTGCATTTCCTACTATCTCTGATTCAATTTTAACCCTTTCATCGGTTATCCGAATCTGCGTAACCCTGCCTGCTAATAACAGTGAGTCCCTACCCTTCCTCCCCTCTATTTCTTTCCCAAAATCACATCACCCCCTCCATCCCTCAATGTCACTCATCCACCTTTGCCCCGTCTATTTCCTTCTTTCCTCTATCCACTCACTGTTCTTATAGACCTTCCATTGCGTCCCTGCATCCTTCAGCCCCACACTCTCTCTCCCTCAGAATGTGACCCAGAGAGGGCTCAGGAGGTCAGGATGAGAGTGGGTTCACTCTGAGCGCGGTGACAGTGTTGGAGAGGGGGACACGGTTGGGTGGGTTGTGGTGAGGGTGGGTCAGGAGGTCACACTGAGATGAGTGAGAGAGTTGGGCTGTTGACACTGAGATTCAAGGACTGTCTCCATCTCCCTGTTTTTTCTCTCTCGCTCTCTCACACGCTCTTGCTCTCACTCTCATTCTCACCCTCCCTCTCTCTTGCCCCCCCCCCCCCCCCCCTCCCTCTGCCTCTCCCACACTCCCCCTTTCTCTCTGTGCCTCTCAGGATGTCAGTTGTACCAAGCAGCACTCCCAAGCTGAAGCAGTGGATGATCGAACAAGTGGATAGTGAGAAGTACCCAGGCCTGGTCTGGGAGGACCGCAAGCTTGGAATGTTCCGGATCCCCTGGAAGCACGCCAACCATCAGGACTACAGGCACGACAAGGACGCCGCTATTTTTGAGGTGAGACCCGCTGCATCACCTTCTCCAACACCACGGCGGTCAGAGGCTGGGTGTCGGGGGTCAGCGGTCAGGGGTCACGACAGGATAAAACAGGGTTGTCATTCCCAACGAGAGGAATTCGTCCTGCAGTTAGATTGCAGTGGACAGCAACAACCCATATTGCTTCTTTCAGAGCCCTTGGTAGTTCCTGGGAGCCTAGGTGAGATGACACATGATCCTAAGTCAGATAACGCACTGGGCTCCTGGGGCCATGACCAAAAGTTTGTCCCATCTGCTAGATTTTAAAGGGGGAAGGTTCAGGGAGGGACGTCAACCTAGGCAGTACTGTGCTGTACCTGTCCTGGGAGTGTTTGATGGGGGGGGTGACACTGGAGAGGGAGCTTTACTCTGTATCTAACCCCGTGCTGTCCCTGTCCCTGTCCCTGGGAGTGTTTGATGGGGGGGACACTGTAGAGGGAACTTTACTCTGTATCTAACCCCGAGCCGTCCCTGCCAAGGAGTGTTTGATGCGGTGGGAGGGAGAGTGTACATATTGGGCCTTTGTTTGTCTCAGTCTCTGCGTTAACAGCCTGGCCTCTATCTGTCTAGGCCTGGGCCAGGTTCAAGGGGCCGTGCCGGGATTGGCGTAACCTGAACCCACGCACCTGGAAATCGAGGCTGCGATGTGCACTCCACAAGAGCAGTGATTTTGTGGAGGTCCCAGAGCGCTCCCAGCTCAACAACTACCAGCCGTACAAAGTCTACAAGATCGTCGATAGCAGTTTCAGTCAGGGTCTGTGCTTAGCTACTGCTGCAGGAGGGCCAGCTGTCTGTCTGTGTGTGTGTCTGTGTCTGTGTGTGTGTATGAGAGAGAGTGTGTGTGTCCGTCCGTCCGTCACTCTGTCTTGGCGGGGTGGGGTGGAAGTCAGTGAGGAAGTGGGAGAGAAGGGAATTGGTGAGGGAGTCAGCAAGAGAGGGAGTTGGTGAAGTAGTGAGGTCTTTTGAGTAGGAGGGAACACTTATCAGTGAGAGACGGAGGAATATGATTATGAACGAGTCAGTGAGAGTGGAATCACCAACAAGAAAGAGAATGTAGGAGAGCAAGCGAGGAGTTGATTTCTCAGCCAGGTAGAGGGGTGTGAATCACCAAGGATGGGGTTCACCATCAAGGTGGTTTTCCTCGCCAATGGGAGAGGTTACGGGGAAAGCAGTATCTTGCTGTCTGTCCTGACCTTTCTCCACTGGGTGCATTCACAGAGAGGATGTCGCCGTCCATTCACCTGCTCACAGTGAAACTGGAGATGAATGACAGTGATGGAATGGAGAATTCACAGCAGAGCTCACCCGGCACACAGCTTGGAGTGTCCGAGCAGGTGAGGAAACGGGCAAGAGTTACCCATCGTCACATTTAAATCAGGAGACATCAATGGGAAACAAGCCATAGGGAGGGTCCTGGAAATGCTAGTGTTTCCACTCCATGCTAAATAGTGACCCTCCTGTTCCCCCTTTCCCAGCAGGTAGAGAGCGACGCTCCTGTTCC
>NW_025979206.1:2940-3863 GCF_021869965.1 Rhincodon typus | reverse complement strand
CTCCTGTTCCCCCTTTCCCAGCAGGTAGAGAGCGACGCTCCTGTTCCTCCTGGTCATTAACAGCAAGTAGAGAGCGACCCTCCTGTTCCCCCTTTCCCAGCAGGTAGAGAGTGACCCTCCTGTTCCTCCTGGTCATTAACAGCAAGTAGAGAGTGACCCTCATGTTCCCGTTTCCCAGCAGGCAGAGTGTGAAGTACCTCCTCTCCATTACCAGCAGGTCGAGAGTGACAGCAGCTGTGAGCCCTTTTCTGGGTTTGAGGCATCCCCTCCTGAAGAAGCTTGCATTGAAAATACCTCATTGAAGTGGAGACTGCCAGCCCACAATAGAGGTAGGGAGTGAGTGCGCGGTGCCCCGTGACTGAGCTGCACTCGGGTGTGGCGGGCAGTGGGGTCACATTACGTACTGGGTTGGGCTGGGTCAGCACCATTGTAGCCGGGGCCTGCTTCTGCCCTCCAGCCTGTGGCCTCTGGCAGATAGCGCCAAAGGAAACCAGCATTGGTAAGGGAACCTGTTTGAGTTGCTGAGGGTGTGTGCAGTGTGTCGATGAGGATGGGGGCTCTGTCTGTGCAGGGGATTGGTGGGGGAAGTGATACTGATCTGTCCCGGTGGGAGCACAGCTGACAGTGACACAGTTCTGCGGGATGCTGTTTCTAAGGGTAGAGGGGGGAGAAGGGGCAGCGGAATGATGTGAACAGGGGACAGTACAGTGAGGGCGATCGAAACTGCCCCCTGCTGCCTGGACTATGTGTCCAGGATGCCGTGTGCCCTGGGCTGAGGGTTGGGGAGCACGTCAGCATCCAGAACGCCCGCTCAGGGCCGGAGCAGGAGTAGGGAGAAGATGGAAAAAAGGTTCTGCTTCAGCAGCAGAAGCTCAACCTTGGGACTGTTACTGGAGAAACCACACGTCAGTTTTAGGGAGGCA
>NW_025979206.1:1989-2840 GCF_021869965.1 Rhincodon typus | reverse complement strand
TAAGGCAATTGATGGAGGATGTGATAGGAAGGCTGCAGGATGGCAGGGGCAGGGTTTCTTCGTGTGGGAGGAGAAGCTGCCAGCAGCAATTGAGAGCAGTCGTTGAGGAGCCGCTGGGAGTGAGAGAGAGTTTGTGTTGGGGAGAGAGGATCTGTCCATGAGAGGGGTGGCATTAGGGTGGAGTGTTTTTATGGGCCAGTGTCTGTCTGTCTGTCTCTTTCTCTGTCTCTGTCTCTCTCTTTCCCTCCATCCTTGAACCACCCTCTCTCTCATGTCCTTCTTTCTCCCCCTGTCTGTCTCTCTCCCTCTCTGTCTGTCTCTCTCTGTCATCTCTCGCTCCTTCTGTCTCAGTGCTGACCTGTCTTTGCTGGGCTTGATTGACAGAAAGCCCGTCATGTGCCATTGACCTGAGCACGGTGAAGATGGAAGAGAATGGGAGCGTTGGAATGGAGAGCTCACAGCCCAGCTCCCCCTGCAGGGGCCGGGGGACCTCGGAGCAGGTGAGGAACGGGCTGCGCTGCGTTTGGAGGACACGGGGGGGTCTGTCACAGGGCTGAGGGGGAGCAAGGAATGTCCTGAAGGGACCGTCAGTCCGGTTTGCCAGCAAACAGGGAGCAGGGGGACTGACCCATGATAGAGATCGGTTTTCACAGGTTAAAAACCGCAACATGCCATCTGGGGAAATTTACATTTGATGATTAAATTGGGAATTAGAAGCTGGTCTCAGACATGGGACCATGACGAGCGTCATCAATTGTGGGTTAGAAACAACTGCACCTCCCTCCACCCACCCCCCGCACCCCCCGCCCCCCCCCGCCCCCCCGCCCGGTTTGCCAGCAAACCGGCAGATC
>NW_025979206.1:968-1667 GCF_021869965.1 Rhincodon typus | reverse complement strand
CCCAGCAGGTAGAGAGTGACCCTCCTGTTTCCCCCTTTTCCCAGCAGGTAGAGAGTGACCCTCCTGTTTCCCCCTTTTCCCAGCAGATAGAGAGTGACCCTCCTGTTTCCCCCCTTTCCCAGCAGGTGGGGAGTGACCCTCCTGTTCTCCTTTGCCCAGCAGGTAGAGAGTGTCACAGCTCATCCTGTTTGCCAGGCCGTAATGAGTGAAAATTCACTTTTCCAGCAGGAAGTGACAGTTCTGTTTTCCATTCCCAGCAGGTAGAGAGTGACAGTGCAGCTCCCACTTCCCAGCAGATGGAGAACGATAGCGGCTGTGACCCCAGTTCTGACTCCGAACGCTCCACTCACAAGGAATTTTCTGCTGGAAGCCCCTTGCCAGACCCAGGACTGGAATCCAGCATGGAAGGTAGAGTCTGAAGGGACGGGAGTCACCACCAGGCAGTGGGCCAGACTGCAGTGTGAGAGGCTGGACCAACTGCTAATGTTTTACCAACCCCCGCACATCCCACCCTCCCCTTCCCCTTCCCGGTCTAAAAGGCTCTCCCCCTGGCCCCCGGACCCAGTCTAACAGGACACCCCGCCCCCAGTCCCAGTCCCAGTCCCAGTCTAACAGTATCTCCCCCTCGCCCCCACCCCCAGTTCCAGTCCCAGTCTAACAGGATCCCCCCCCACCCCCACCCCCAGTCCCAGTCTAACA
>NW_025979206.1:0-868 GCF_021869965.1 Rhincodon typus | reverse complement strand
CTTTCTCTCGTCTGCCCGTCTCCCTCTCTTTCTCTCGTCTGCCCGTCTCTCTCTCTTTCTCTCGTCTGCCCATATATCTCTGTCTCTCACTGTCTGCCAATATCTCTCTCTCTCTCACTGTCTGCCCGTCTCTCTCTCTCTCTGTCTGTCTGTCTGCTCGTCTCTCTCTCTTTCTCTCATCTGCCCATATCTGTCTCTCTCTCTCTGTCTGCCCGTCTCTCTCTCTCGTTGTCTGCCTGTCTCTCTCTCTCTCTCGTTGTCTGCCTGTCTCTCTCTCTCTCTCTCTCTCTCTGTCTGCCCGTCTCTCTCTCTCTCTGTCTGCCCGTCTCTCTCTCTCTCTCGTTGTCTGCCCGTCTCTCTCTCTCTTCCCCCACCCCTGTCCCTGAGCTAACCCACCGTCCCTGAGCTAACAGCTTCTCTCTCTCTCCCCCCACACCGTGCCCCCTCCCCGGCTTTCGCCTGCAGAGGACACTGCGTCAGATCCTGGCCACCTACAACCTGCCGAGCTGGGGCCGAGCGGAGATCGTTGTGAGTCTGATGCAGGAGGGCCGTGACCACTACCAGATCCACGATGTGGTGGAGGCCGTCAAGGAGACCCAGGACAAGGAGTTCATCAAAAAGAGCATGCTGTCCCTGACCTGCCTGGTCTGTTTGTCCCTGTTCCCCCGCAGCAAGGTGAGGAGCCCGTGTCTGCGTGGGCTTCCCTTCGGGTGTTCCGGTTCCTCCCACAGACCAAAGACGTGCAGGATACGCTGGATTGGCCGTGGGAAATGCAGGGTTGCAGGGATGGGGAGGAGGTGGGCTGCTCTTCACGGGGTCGTTGCAGACTGAATGGGCCGAATAGCCTGCTTCCACACTGTAGAGAGTA
>NW_025979205.1:0-6181 GCF_021869965.1 Rhincodon typus | reverse complement strand
ATGCTGCTTGGCCTGCTGTGTTCATCCAGCCCTGCACCTTGTTGTCTCGGATTCTCCAGCATCTGCAGTTCCTACTATCTTTGGTCCTATTTTGTCAGCTTCAAGCACTCACTATGAACATTGGAATGACCTTCCCTGAAGATAAAATTGGTACTGCTCAGGTGCTTCAAATACGCATTTTGAAATGGCCTCAAAAGACGTTCAAGTAACAATAAAGTTGTCTGGATGGTCTTTAGTTTTGTTTAGGGCAACTCATGTTGTTTCATCTCCCGTAATTCAGACTCTAAAGATTAAAGCCACCATTGTTATCTTCTGTAGTGTGTCTTAACAATAAAACTTAGAATAGCACACTCAACTATAACTAACTCAACCTTCCTTGTAACTTTAATGAGTAAGATTGTGAGCCCAAAATTCCAATCTCTGCAAAAGCACAATTTGGGTGGCACATATTTCTGACATTGTCTTGGCTTTTTAATTAAATGGAAAAGAAGTACTACTAGAAATGGGATAGGGCACTTCCCATATATGCAATATTATATGTTGATGTCAAAAGACTGGGCCAGGCTGACAGGACACTTAGCTATCAGGAGAAGTTGGACAAACTTGGATTGTTTTCACTTGAGCAGTGGTGGCTGAGGGGCAACCTGATAGAATTATGTAAAATTATGAGAGACCTGGATAGGGTGGATAGTCAGAGTCTTTTCCTCCGGGTGAAAATGTCAACTCTCATGGTTTACTCAAAGCAGAGAGTAGGGATAAAGGAATCTTTCTCAGGATGGCAGCCGGTGACAAGTGGAGCTCCACAAGGGTCAGTGCAGGGACCACAATTTTTCACTTTGTACATTAATGATCTAGATGAAGGAACTGTGGGCATTCTGGCTAAGTTTGCAGATACAAAGATAGGTAGAGGGACAGGTAGTATTGAGGAGGTGGGGAGGCTGCAGAAGGACTTGGACAGGTTAGGAGAGTGGGCAAAGAAGTGGCAGATGGAGTACAACATGGGAAAGTGTGAGGTCATGCACTTTGGTAAGAAGAATAAAGGCATGGACTATTTTCTAAATGGAGAGAAAATTCACAAGTCTGAAGTGCAAAGAGACCTGGGAGTTCTAGTCCAGGATTCTCTCAAGGTAAACTTGCAGGTTGAGTCAGTAGTCAGGAAGGCAAATACAATGTTGGCATTTATTTTGAGAGGACTTTAATATAAAAGCAGGGATGTAATACTGAGGCTTTATAAGGCTCTGGTCAGGCCACATTTGGAGTATTGCGTGCAGTTTTGGGTCCCATATCTCAGGAAGGATATATTAGCCTTGGAGCGGGTTCAGAGGAGGTTCACAAGAATGGTCCCAGGAATGGAAAGCTTAGCATATGAGGAACGTTTGAGACCCTGGGACTATACTCATTGGAGTTTAGACGGATGAGAGAGGATCTAATTGAAACTTACAGAATACTGAATGGCCTGGACAAAATGGATGTTGGGAAGACGCTTCCATCGGTAGGAGAGTCTAGGACCCGAGGGCACAGCCTTAGAGTAAAGGGAAGACCTTTTAGAATGGAGATAAGGAGAAACTTCTTCAGCCAGAGAGTGGTGAATCTATGGAATTCACTGCCACAGAAGGCTGCGGAGGCCAGGTCATTAAGTACATTTAAGACTGAGATAGATACGTTCTTGGTTATCAAGGGGATCAAGGGTTACAGGGAGAAAGCAGGAGAATAGGGTTGAGGAACTTATCAGCCATGATTGAATGGTGGAGCAGACTCGATGGGCCGAATGGCCTAATTTCTGCTCCTACGTCTTATGGTCTTATGGTTTATTGTGAGAGGTGAAATGTTTAAAGGAGATCTGCAAGGAAAGTTTTTTTTACACAGAGGGTACTAGGCGCCTGGAACCAGCTGCTAGGGGAGGTGATAGAAGCAGATATGATAGCTAGATTTAAAAGGCATTCAGACAGACAAATGAATAGGCAGGGATCGAGGGATAACATCCATGTGCAGGCAGATGGTGTTAGTTTAGAATGGCATCATTGTCAGCACAGACATGATGGACCAAAGGACCTGTTCCTGTGCTATACTGTTCTATGTTGTATATAATGGTCACAAGTCCTAGAAACTGTCAAGTCTCATTATTGCCCTAACCAAAGAATGTATTTATGTGCTAAGGCAACATTTCTGTGGAAGCTGATCCCATAGTGCTGACTGATGAAAAATAATTGATCATGGAGCCTCAGTCTCTGATGCTCTAGCAAAAATAATCCAAGTTTGTTCAACGTCGCCTCATAGGTTATAAAATTTGTATGAAAAATAATTACACTTCAGCTAGTCCAGTCCCTACTCCAGGCAAATGCGAGGTGATACATTTTGGAAGATCCAATTCAAGAGCGAACTATACGGTCAATGGAAAAGCCCTGGGGAAAATTGATGCACAGAGAGATCTGTGTGTTCAGGTCCATTGTACCCTGAAGGTGGCAATGCAGGTCGATAGTGGTCAAGAAGGCATATGGCATGCTTTCATTCATTGGACGGGGCATTGAGTACAAGAGTTGGCAGGTCATGTTACAGTCGTATAGGATTTTGGTTCGACCACATTTGGAATACTGTGTACAGTTCTGGTCGCCACATTACCAAAAGGATGTGGATGCTTTGGAGAGGGTGCAGAGGAGGTTGACCAGGATGTTGCCTGGTATGGAGGGCCCTAGCTATGAAGAGAGGTTGAGTAGATTAGGATTATTTACATTAGAAAGACGGAGGTTGAGGGAGGACCTGATTGAGGTCTACAAGATCATGAGAGGTATAGATAAGGTGGATAGCAAGAAGCTTTTTCCCAGAGTGGGGGACTCAATTACTAGGGGTCACGATTTCAAGGTGAGAGGGGAAAAGTTTACGGGAGATATGCGTGGAAAGTTCTTTACGCAGAGGGTGGTGGGTGCCTGGAACACGTTGCCAGCGGAGGTGGTAGAGGCGGGCACGATCGCGTCATTTAAGATGCATCTAGACAGATACATGAATGGGCAGGGAGCAGAGGGATAAAGATCCTTAGAAAATAGGTGACAGGTTTAGATAGAGGATCTGGATCGGCGCAGGCTTGGAGGGCCGAAGGGCCTGTTCCTGTGTTGTAATTTTCTTTGTTCTTTGTACTCCTTTAGTTAAGTGGAACAGATGGTCTTGTGTTATGATTGTAGTAAATTATAAGATCGTTATGTTTTAAAATGTTTCTTTTAGTTTATGGAGAAATAGAATATTCTAAATAAGGAAATAGTAACGATACTAAATTGGCCGGAGACAGGCCCACGTGATCTGATTGTCGTTGGGGGGACAAAAAACAAATCAAAGTCGATTGAAAAACAAATCATAGTTTTCACACACTGACACAGAAAAAGGGACAGCTACTTTTTAAAAGACAAACATTGAGATACAGGAAGAAAAGATGAACAAATTACTGTTGTGTGGAGAAGCAACAGCTACAGCTGTGAAGTGCAAATGAATTGTTCTTTAGTTAACAACTGAGCACAATTCATGTAAATATTGGTTTTCTGTCTTAAAAGAAAGGGAGAGAACTGATGGTACTTCTGGAGATGTAAAGAACTGAGGTATGCTTTTTTGGTGAAAGTTGGTTCTAGAATATTCCAGAAGGGGAGAATGATTTTCAAAAAATGTTGGCAGATTTGATCTAGTGAAACATGGTGAAGTGAGCCTGCTAGAATCTGGAAGTGCCTTGAGACTTAATCTTGTATTGTTGCCTTTGTGGTAGAGGGTACTCAACAAAAGAATTGAAAAAAGATTCCTGATTGAGTTAATGTGGGAGTAACTATTCTTTAGTTTGGTGCATGAGATGCCTGTAACATAATATTTGATCCATGTTGCTTTTAGTTTGTTTGTTACATCAAAATATGTCTTAAAATATTAAATATTTGCGTTGGTAATTTCCAATTGTCGCTGAGAAATTCACCTCTGTTTTAACAGTTATCATATCTAGGCTAATGTGACACATGGAGTACCATAAATAATAGAATTGTCAATAAATCTCTTTATTAAGTTGGTGCTGTCCTAAGAAAATGGGATGGTAACAATGTAGTGTTGCTACTGAATTGTAAATCTTTTACGGTGATTGGTAACTATGGGAAGGTTTTACCTGGACATGACAGGGACAGAGTATTAACTTTGCAAACATTTCTTTTATAGACATCTTATAATGGAAATGGATTCAACCTGCAATTCCAGAGAGAAAGAATGCTTTTCTTTGCATTTTCTTGTTTTGGGACCTAAAAATTTATTTAGCTTCAGAAGTTCATGACACAAGATTATTTTAATCTATACTTTTCCCTGGAAAAGTGAAGATTGTGAAGGGACCCGATAGAGGTGTGTAAGACTATATAAAAACCAAAAGAACTGCAGATGCTGTAAATCAGGAACAAAAACAAAGTTGCTAGAAAAGCTCAGCAGGTCTGGCAGCATCAAGATGCTGCCAGACCTGCTGAGCATTTCCAGCAACTTTGTTTTTATTGTTGTTGTTGTTGTTGTGCGTAAGACTATGTCGGGCATAGATAGAATGGATTCGCAGGCGCTCTTTCCATTAAATAGAGGGATCAATAACCAGGGAGCTCAGATTTAAGGTAAGAGATAAAAGGCTAAAAGGGCAGTGGAGGAGATTGTTTTTTGCTCAGAAAGTACTGGGAATCTTGGTGAAAGACTGTGTTCTTGAAATGGTGGTCAAGTCAGAAACTCACATAACATTTGAACAATAATTAGGTATTCACTTATATTGCCATCACCTCCAGGGCTATGCGCCAAAAGTTGGGAAATAGAATTAATGAAGTCAGATCTTTGTTGACTAATGCAGACGGAATAGGCCAATGGCCTCCTTTTTGCTGCAAACACCTGAGTAGGCGAGTTTATAAATTGTGATTAAATTGGCAGTCTTCCAAAGAGATGCCTTGAATGTGGAAATGCAATATTGCTGAAGGCATAGTCGTACGGCACAGAAACAGACCCTTCGGTCCAACCAGTCCATGTTGAACATAATCCCAAACTAAACTAGTCCCAATTGCCTGCTCCTGGCCCATTTCCCTCCAAACCTTTCCTATTCATGTGCTTATCCAAATGTCTTTTAAATGTTGTAACTGCACCTGCATCCATCACTTTCTCAGAAAGTTCATTCCACACATGAACCACCCTCTGTGTGAAAAATTCCCCCTCATATCTTTTTAAATCTCACTCCTCTCACCTTGCTCTTCTGAAACTGAGGATAAATTCCAATGAAATCGTAAATAGATTTCTCTTGAATGTATTTACAACATTGTTTCATAGAGTGGCAGGAGCAATCTTTCCTCTATTTTCCATTCAGAGCGAAAGGCATCATTCTGCATCTGGTCTGCAATATAATGTTGCCATTACTGATTACAAGTGTAGAAAGACTTCTACTTTCAACCTTCAGATTATTCAAGTTGGCAAGCACATATATAATACACCCATTTCTTAAAATGAAAATAAAATTCATAGCAGTGAAACAATATTTCTAGTTAGACCAAGTCTTTAATTTCTCCCAAGTAAATAATTACTGCTGAAACAAACATATTCCAGAAACAGCCCAATCTACACTGAAAAGGATTTGGGTTAGCATAGATTAATGTACATGTCAATCATTTTCTGTAAAAGAAAAGTTCAAGAGTGCCCCAGGATTATCATGACTGAGCTTAGACTGTAAAATACCGTGGAATAACATTGTCCGCTGTTCCTTTTAGAAAAGAAGAAAATCAAAGAACTATACAGCACAAGAACAGGCCCTTCAAACCTCCAAGCCTATGTGGACACATTTTGCCTTTCCAGACTGAAACTGTCTTCACTTACAGGATCCAAGTCCCTCTATTACCATCCTATTCATGTATTAGTCCCAGATGCTTCTTGAATGCTGCTACTGTGTCTGCTTCCACCACCTCCTCTGGCAGTGTGTTCCAGGCACTCACCACCCTTTGTGTGAAAGACGTGTTCTCACATCTCTTTTAAACTTCTCCCCTCACACCTTGAACCTATGTTCCCTAATAATTGCCACTTTAATGCACCATCCTGTTCCCTGTTCCTGTGGATTTGTTGGGCCAAAGGGCCTGTTTCCATACTGTAGGGATCCTATGAAATCAAATCTCTGTCTCTGGCTTGCTGCAGCGTTCAGTGAAGTTCAACGCAAGCTGGA
>NW_025979204.1:0-6182 GCF_021869965.1 Rhincodon typus | reverse complement strand
TGGAAGAGGTTGTTGGCTTGATCGCTGAGCTGGCTGGTTATTGTATATGGGTCTGTATATGGGGTCTAATTCCACATTTTGTTTATTGCATTACGGGTTGAAAACCTGGTCTCTAGGAATTTGCGTGTACGTCTGTGGTTGGCTTGAGCTAGGATGGTCACGTTGTCCCAGTTAAATTGATGGTCTCTATTGTCCAAGTGCACTGAAATGAGGCACACCTATGGGGTCACCTATTGCAGAGACAGTCATGGAGAGGCTGGAACACACACTACCCTACCCCTCATACAGCCAAAACTGTGGATCTGATACGTGGATGACATGTATGTTATCATTAAACGCACCAAGTTAGAAAAGACACACGGACTCATCAACAACGTTTTACTAGGATCAAATTCACAAGAGAAGAGGAAAACAATAATCAACTTCTGTTCCGAGACATCAGGTTAGAACGAATGACGAACGGGGAACTCCAAACCATAGCATTCAGGAAGGTAACCTACACTGACCAAATCCTCCATTTCTATAGCAATCACCCCAACGCCCATAAACAAAGCTGTATAAGGACACTATTCAAATGGGCGCACCCCACTGCAACACACCAGAACTTCGCGAGGAGGAGGAAAAGCACCTATGCAAGGTCTTCGCTAACAACGGATACCCCGACATATTCATTCGCAGGTGCCTACTGGATAGACAACGCCAAGAAGACGCAGTACGTCCCAGTACATTGGCCACACTACCCTATATCAAGAGCATATCAGAACTGATAACGAGACTCCTGCAACCACTAGGAATCATTGTAGCACATAAACCCACAGCCACACTACGACAAATGCTCACAAGGACCAAAGACCCCATACCCATGACATGCAGGACTAATGTAGTTTATAAAATACCTTGCAATGACTGCAACAAACATTATATCGGCCAGACTGGAAGGAAACTAACCATCAGGACACACAAACACAAGCTAGCAGCAAAACGACACGACAAACTTTCCCTCATTTCAGTGCACTCGGACAATGAAGGCCATCAATTTAACTTGGACAAAGTGACCATCTTAGCTCAAGCCAACCACAGACACGCATGGGAATTCCTAGAGGCCTGGTTTTCGACCAGTAATGCAATAAACATACATGTGGGATTAGACCCCATATACAAAACCATGCAGAACAGAACCGGAAATAGCACAACCCAACTTAACAGACCAGATCATATAAATACCAAGCGGAGTAGAACAACATCGCTTCATTGGAGGCTGCACTGATGACGTTACCTAGCATGGTGACAAAATGTCTGTATGATAACCAGCCAGCTCGGCAAGCAATCCAACAAACTCATCCCATCATGTTCTTTCAAGATCCTACATTGTTCTACTCACAGCCCCCTGTGATACCATCATAGTGAGTGATGCCTATGGCTCACCTCTGCAGCAAATCTTTCAGACCCTTTTAGACTCATACACATTATTCCTCAAGCTTTTTTTCATGATTAATATTATACATGTGTATATAATTAAATTTGTAATGACGCCATCTCCCCTAAAGTATCTGGCTTTACAAATTCAGATGATCTGGAGTTTGCACTATTCTCCTGGAGCACCTTCTCTTCAGACTTGGAAGATTTGTAGTTTGTTAGTTTGAAGACTGTTGACTGTGATTGTCTTCCTGGCAGTCTGATTCAAGTAGATCCATTGAGACACAAAGTTCCCCGCTGCACTTGATCCATTTGATCCGCAGTAGATGATTGACCCCTAATGGAATAAGGTTCCTGTGGTTTCTTTGTTCAACTCCTCCTTCAGAAGTACTAACATTTTCCTATCTACACTGGTCTGCAGCTCCTTGGATAACCGCAACTTTTCTGTTTAGATCCCTGACCCATACTTGTTGCCCCTGGCTTAAATGTGACAAATGTCTTACACAGTAACACTTACTGTAGTGTGTGACCTTTCTCATATAATAGGATTGCTCCTTGTTTCATCTTGATAGTTCTATAGATATAAATATTGAATATTCGTTGGTAGGATAGGAACTTAAGTCTTCAGCTTCCTGCCTGTCAGCAACACTGATGTGTGGAAGACTACACAGGAGTGGGTCAATACTTAATCAGTGCCTTTTAGAATTTGGTATTTTTCTTCGAGAGTGACAACTGTCCTGAATCCATGAGCAATTTCCTCATTCATTTGTAGATATTGCAGTGAGATGTAACGATTCAAATCTAGAAATAGCTGTAGCTTGGCTGAAGCTTTTGGTAATGAACTGTAGTCCTTTGCCTAAAATGAATACATCAGGGATACTACGCATTGCAAATATCTCACGTTAAGACTCACATAACCACATTTGTCATGGTGGTATCAGGTTATTAAACTCTACCAACGGGAGAAATAACTGATGTTAATAAGGTAAGACCTTCAATCAAAAGCAAATAGATCTGTGCGCACCCATTCCCACTGCTTGAGTTTGAATTTGATTTATTGTTGTCTCATGGACTGAAACACTGTGACAAGTGTTGTTGTGTGTGCTATACAGGCAGATCTTACCATACAAAGTGCACCAGTGTAGCAGACCAGAGTGCAAAATACAGTGTTACAGTCATAAAGCAGGTGAAGAGAGAGAAATTAACATTAACATTTGTTCAAAAGTCTGATAACAGAGGGGAAGAAGCTGTTCATGAATTTGTTTGTATGTGTATTCAAACTTATATATTTGCCCATTGGAAGAACTTGTAAGAGAGTATAATTGGCGTGGACGCGGTCTTTGTTCGTTGCTTTCCTGAGGCAGCGGGAAGTATAGATGGAGTCAATGGGTGAAAGGTTGGTTTGCATGATGGCCTGGGCTATGTTCATGACTCTCTGTAGTTTCTTGTGGTCCTAGGAACAGCAGTTACCGTACCAAACTGTGATGCATCCAGATAGGATGCTTGTTATGCTGCATCTATAAAAATCAGTAAGAGTCTTTGTGGACATGCTGAACTTCCCTAGCCTCCTGAGAAGGTAGAGATGTTGTTGTGCTTACTTGACCGTCACTTCAACATGGGTGAACCAGAACAGGTTGTTGGTGATCATCACTCCCAGGAACTTGACATTCTAGACCATCTCCACCTCAACACCACTGATGCAGACAGGGGTATGCCCTCCACTGCGCTTCCTGAAGTTAATGACCAGCTCTTTCATTTTGCTGATGTTGATGGAGAGATTGTTGTTGTTACACCATGCTGCTAAGCACTCAATCTCTTTCCTGTACAGTCTGGTGGAGAATGTGATGGATAACCACAGCTCTCATTGCTCCGCTTTGCCGATGACACAGGTCTTGCAATCAACAAATGGAATCTTCAATGATCATGGAGATCCCAGGTCACCCCACCATTGACTAGGTTCAGGCTCTCCACATGGTAATCTTCAGGTGTCCTTGGTTTGGCTTTCCTAGGACATCATCTTGAAGCGAAGCACTCATTCTTCATGCTCTAATATGTCCTCCCAATACTGTGCCATGACTTAACTGGGAAAAGTGCATTGCTAATCATGTCCTGTTATTCCGCATATCATCACAAAAGTATACAATTTTAAAGAACCAATTGGATTGCCAAAATTACCAAATGGCCTGACTGACTGCTGCCCAGGACAAGAGCAATTCAGATTGCATTCCTTCAGAAACAGTAAAAATAACTTTATTTACTATAACAAACTTAACTTTAAGAAAAGCACTGATAAAAAGGATTTCCGATTTATGCAACTCAGACGATACCCCTTCAAAACCCCAAAAATATGCATGCACTGAAATATGATTAAGACAGAGAAAAGACAATTGGCTTAGTCTATATATTATGGGTGGATAAAAAATTACAGATAGAGCAACAAAATTCTGAAGATCAAAAGTCCAGAACATAAGCTGGGAAGTTATTGTCCTCTCTCAATCTTTTAGGTTTTTGCAACTTTGAGATGCTGCTTCCTGTACAGTGACAGTTGCTCATCAATCGAATAGCTGATTAGGTGAATGTAAGTCCTTTCTTCTGTGAATTATTTCTTTTAAGCTTTGTTGGTTTTTGCTTTCTTTCCCCCACATTATTAGAGAGAGCGAGAGAGAGAGAAAGAGTGAAAGTGAGAAAGAAGGATTCTGTCTGTCTGCAGTTTCTAGATATTTTTGACTCTCTGCTGCTCCTGGTGCATGGAGCAGTTTTGACACTCTGCGCTCAACCAATCAGAGAGCTGTTGCCAGACAGAATATCTTTTACTCAAAAGAGTCTTGGTGCTGTTCAGTTTCAAATACTCCCACTTCTTGCTTCTACAACCACATCTCAGCAATGTACTACTCTTGATTATCCAAGTTGCAAAACTTTCCTGGGTTTTCAGTTATAGCAGTTCAACTTCTATTTCAGTTAATAGTTCCAAAATATGAAAACTATATGATCTCTTACAGTGGTTGGTGCTCAAAATATGTTTTCATAGCCATCCTGTTGGGCCTTTGGTCTGGCTAACATTCAACTCAATACCCATACTTGTTGAGACATCCATGATCCTGCAATTGGCTCAGGTAGATTGGGAAATGCATTGAAGGTATGAAGATGCATACCACATGGATGGTATTTAAAGTGTTATAGTTTATAGTAATTATACATTCCTTGAAGACACAAACCTCCATAATCAATCACCCCATGGCTAACAAAGGAATTTACGGTTTGTATAAGATTGAAAGGCTTATCGTGTTGTCAGAAAATGTAGTATTTTTGATTATTAGGAGGGTTTTAGAATACAGCACAAGAACGCTGAGAAACCCATAAAGAAAGGGAAATAAAACGATTGTAAACTAGAAAAAAAAACATAAAATTGAATATAAAACCTGCTATAGACCTAAAAAAAGCAACATTTGGCTGTAATAATTGTGAGTCCGTTGCAGGCACAGTCGGGGGGATTTATAACAAGGGATGGGAGAGAAGCTAAGTGATTACTTGGCGTCTGTCAACAATGAGGAAAATACAAGAAATCTCAGAATTAGAGAGCCAAGGGATTTAAGGAGAAGGAGGAATTGAAGGAAATTAATATTAGAAAGAATGTTGTGTTGGAGAAATTAAAGAGGCAGATGTCTGATAAATTCTTGGGACCTTACATTCTACATGCCAAAGTGTTAAAAATGGTAGATAGGGAGATAGTCAATTTACTAATGTTCATCCTCCAAAGTTCTACAGATTCTACAATGGTTCCTGAAAACTGGAAGTGGCAAATATCACTCCAGTATTCAAGACGGGAGGGACAGAGGAAACAGGGAAGCATAGGTCTGTTAATCTTACATTATTAGTAGTGAAAATGCTAGAATCTGTTATAAAGGGTATGACAGATGGACACTTTTTTAATAATGATCTGACTAGGCATAGTTAGCATGCATTGTTGAGTGGGAAAGTCTGTTTGACAAACTTTCAGAGTTTTGTGAGGACACCAATAATAGAATTCATAAAGGGGAGTTCATAAATATCAGAGATGGTAGGAACTGCAGATGCTGGAGAATCTGAGATAACAAGGTATAGAGCTGGATGAACACAGCAGGCCAAGCAGCACCATTGGAGCAGGAAGGCTGACATTTCGGCCCTAGACCCTTCATCAAACTATATAATTTTCTTGGATTTTCGGAAGGCTTTTGATAAAATTCCCCATAGGAATTTGGTCAGTGAAATTAAAGAACTGGGAGTAGGAGATAATATACTGGCATGAGTTACAGAGTGGCTAACAGGCAGAAAACAGAGAGTAGGAACAAACATGTCTTTCTCACATTAGCAGTCTGTGGCTTGTGGAATGGCAGGTAGAATATAATGCAGAAAGATGGAAGATTATTCACTTTGGTAGGAGGAACAGATGTGCATAAATTTCTTAAATGGTAAAAAATGAGGAAGTGTAGATGTGGAAAGGCACCTTAGTGTCTTTGTTGATAAGTCACTGAGGGCTAATAAGTTGGTGCAGCAACTATTAGGAATGCAAATGGTATGGTAGCCTTTATCACAAGAGCCTTGAGCACTGCAGTAGCAAAATCTTGCTTCAATTGGATAGCACCTTGATTAGACAACCTAGAATTCTGTGTGTAGTTCTGGTCCTGTCACTGTAGGGAAGATCTTATTACGAGAGACACAGTGCAGCAAAGGTTCACCAGACGTGCTCTTGGAGTGACAGAACTGTCGTATGAAGTGAGAGGCGGGGG
>NW_025979203.1:0-5000 GCF_021869965.1 Rhincodon typus | reverse complement strand
AAAGAAAAGAAAGCTTAGTATTTATACAGCACCTTCCATGACCTCCAACATTCCACACAGCTTAACAGACAATGAATTAGCTTCTTAAAGTGAAGTGCTGGAGAAGGCAGACTAATATCTCACTGGAAGGACAGTACCTCCAACAGCAAAACATTCCCTCAGTGCATCACTGCATGGTAGGGATGGAGCTACCTTCAGCACTATTCCAAAAGGAAGAATCCAAAATATCATTGAGGGTCACATTTAACATTCAGCCAGCCTGCTTAACCAGGAGGGAAAAGGCGTTCAGACATCAGAGTTGCAATTTGACTGTGAGGTGAGATAAAGTTTACTCAAGCTGTGCACTGCTGTCCTTAAAGCTTTTTAAAAGCCATTGCCCTCCAGTGGTAACATCCCCACCTCTGACTCAAAAGGTTATGGGCTCAAATCCCGCTCCAGAGACTTGACGTCAAAGATCCGGGTTGAATCTCTAGCATGGTGCAGAGGGAGTGCCCTGTCAGGAGAGCCACCTTTCAGACCAGATGTTAAACTGTCTCACTGCTTTCACGCAGAGGTGGATGCTTGAGGATCCCTTGCTGCTATTTCCATTTAAGTGCAGGGGAGTTACTCCCGGGGACGTGGCCTTGGTTTATCCCTCAATCAACATCACTGCTCCTTATCACGTGGCTTTGTGTGGGATCTTGCTGTATACAAATTGGCAGCCAGGTTTCTTGCACCACAATAGCAACCTACACTTCAAAAGTACTTCATTGGCAATATGGGATATCCTAAAGTTGTAAAAGTCACGCCCTAAAAATGCAAGTGGTATATACCCTTGTTAGTGCAAGGTCTGGGAAACCAAGTACATAAGAGTAAGTAACATTTGCCTCCCTCACACAAATGTAAACTCATTTTACGTGACACAAAACAGGAGGTGGTGAACCATTAATTGTTTACAACAGGTCAACATTGAACTACTCAAGGGCTCAATCCATTCTGCCTTTCTATCCATCTCTCTAGTTTCTCCCCTAACTCCACAAATCCATGCACACCAAGAGATTCACCTCCTGATTCCTCACTTGATTCCCTTTCTGACTAGATTCCTCAGGATGGGCGACAAGGACAACTAGGAGGTGGGAAACAGGGACAACATGGGGCGGGCGGTAAACATTGGCACAGCCAGTGGCACTCACATCTCACCAACTAACAAAAAAAAACCTCACAAGTCGAGCTTGTTCATTCAGACTGAAAGAAAAACACGTGAATAAAAACCCAAAGAGCCGCGGATGCTGTAAATCAGAAACAAAGACGGCAATTGCTAGAGAAGCTCAACAGGTCTGGCAGCATCTGTGGAGAGAAATCAGAGTCAACGTGACACCTCCTGAAAAAAACATACAACTTGATCCCGTTGGGTGCGTTTCCATTACCATTGTGTATTTACGATTTGCACAAGGGTGGAAGGCAATGCAGATTGGGCCTGGTCACATGCTCAGACTGGTAGTGAAGGTGCCTCCCCGAATCTCCAAGTTTCTTTCTTCCTTGCCCTTCCCGTCGACCCCAAGGGCACAGAGCTTGCATACAGTTTCTTCCTCTAGATCTTCGTCTCCCCACATTAGCCACTGAGCCCCAGCATAGTCGCGCCAAACTTTGTGTGCTGCAGTGCCCCTCCATCGATCGTCGAAGATATTCTCTCCTGCAGTGACCTATGTCTTCCGATGTACTGCCGTCCCCCCGCTTATATTTTGTTGCACTGTCTTTCCCAATGATTTCCCACCTCGCAAATGATTTCCCCAGCATCTCTGCTACAGCAGCATCCCCCGATAACCCCGCCATTATTTTCACCGAGTAGGCCCCTCGGATGGCTGAGGCCCATTCCCCACCCCTCCTGCCTGACCAGGAGGGGCTAGACCCCAGACTGATCTTTGTGTGTAGCTCCCCAGCTGACTTACTACTAATCCTCAGACTGCATACTTATTACCAGAGAGAGGGGTGTTTGCAGCCTTAAAGTGCATTAAGCTGGATAAATGGGTCAGATCAAGTCCATCCTCGGACATTGTGGGAGGCTAGGGAAGAAATTGCAGAGGCCCTTGCTTCATGTTTAGCCACTGGTGAAGTTCCAGAAAACTGGAAGGCGGCTAATGTTGTTCCGTTGTTTAAGAAAGGTAGCAAAGACAAGCCAGGGAACTACAGGCCAGTGAGCCTGACATCAGTGGTAGGCAAGTTACTGAGGATACTGGGGGACAGGATCAACCAACATTTGGATAGTCAAGGTCTGATTAGGGATAGTCAGCATGGATTTGTGCGCAGGAAGTCACGTCTGACAAATCTTTTGAGTTTTTCGAAGAGGTAACTAAGAGGATAGATGAGGGTGGGGCAGTGGATGTTGTCTGTATGGACTTTAGTAAGGCCTTTGACAAGGTCCTGCATGCCAGGCTAGCCATGAAGGCTAGGTCGCATGGGATCCAGGGAGAGCTAACTAATTGGATTCAAAATTGGCTCGACGGTAGGAAGCAGAGGGTGATGGTTGAAGGTTGTTTCTCGGACCGGAGGCCTGTGACTGCCACAGGGATCGGTACTGGGACCTTTTGTTATTTGTTATTTACATAAATGATCTGGATGTGAATGTACAAGGCATGATCAGTAAGTTTACAGATGATACAAAGTTAGGAGGTATCATTGATAACGAGGAAGGTTATCAAAATTTACAGAGGGATCTTGATCAGATGGGGAAGTGGGCTGAGGACTCGCAAATGCAGTTCAATACAGATAATTGTGAGTGTTGCACTTTGGAAAATGAAACCAAGGTAAGACTTGTACAGTAAACGGTAAGGTCCTGAGGAGTGTTGTGGAACAGAGGGACCTAGAAGTACAAGTACATAGTTTATGAAAGCGGCGTCACGGGTAGACAGGGTGGTGCAGAAGGCATTTAGCATGCTGGCCTTCATCAGTCAAGGCGTTGAGTACAGGAGTTGAGACGTTATGTTACAGTTGTATAAGTCGTTGATGAGGCAGCACTTGGAGTATTGTGTACAGTTTTGGTCATCCTGTTATAGGAAAGACATAGTTAAACTGGAAAGTGTGTAAAGAAGATTTATAAGGATGTTGCCAGGACTGGTAGGCCTGAGTTATAGGGAGAGGTTGGCCAGGATAGGACTTTATTCCTTGGAACATAGGAGAATGAGGGGTGACCTTATTGAGGTATATAAATCATGAGGGGTATAGATAGGATGAATGCATATAGTCTTTTTCCCAGGGATGGAGAATTGAAAACTAGAGGGCATAGGTTTAAGGTGAGAGGGAGAAGATTTAAGAAGGACCTGAGGGGCAACTACTTCATGCAGAGAGTGGTGCATATATGGAATGGGCTGCCGGAGAAATTGGTTGAGGCAGGTACAATAGCAATATTTTAAAAAACCATTTGCATAGGTACATGGATGAGAAGGGTTTAAGAGGGATATGGACCAAATGCAGGCAACTGGAACTAGCTGTGTGGGTACCATGGTCTGCATGGACCAGTTTGGACCGAAGGGCCTGTTTCCATGCTGTATTACTCTATGACTTTATGGTTGCATTGGGCCTGCAGAACTGACCATAGTGGTCCACACTGAGGAAATGAAGATTAACGTGAAGGCTAGGGGGCATGTTTTCAAGGCAAGAGGAGAGAGATTTAAAAAAGACATGAGGGGCATTTTTTTCACACAGAGAGTGGTTCGCTTGTGGAATGAACTTCCTGAGGAAGTGGTGGATGTGGGCACAGTTACAATGTTAAAAGGACATTTGGACAAGTACACGAATAGGAAAGGTTTAGAGGGGTATGGGCCAGGTGCAGGCAGGTGGGAGTAAAAACAGAAGTTGCTGGAAAAGCCCAGCAGGTCTGGCAGCATCTGTGAAGGAAAAAAACAGAGTTAACGTTTCGGGTCCCTTCCTCAGAACGCAGGTGGGAGTAGTTTAGTTTGGGATTATGGTTCGGCGTGGACTGGTCGGACCGAAGGGACTGTTTCTGTTTCCATGCTGTAGAGACGCCATGAAAGGTGCAGTGTGCCCCAAAGTAGAAGTGGGCAGCAGTATTGCGATTCGGCCAGAGATGTGCCGAAATAACGCGATGGGGCTGGTGCGTGTTTGATCCCAACCTCTGCGGGCACTGTGTGTAGGTGGTCGCGGCCCATGAGTTGTACCCTGAGACGTTGGTGACTGATGGAGGGCCAGAGTAGCAAGCGGTGAGCTGGAGTCACCAGGTACCTGCTCTGTCTGTTACATCGGGAACCCATCGCCATCCGATGTGTGGGAGCTTAGGAAGCTGCTTACCACTGAGATGAGACATGGTACCAACGGCATACATTCAAACGCCAAACTGAGCATTGGTACCTCAGCGCCAGAGTCTTATTTATCTGATCTCACCATATTTTCCCAACTGCCTTGCTATTGTCCACGGCACACAGGGACCTGGGAAATTCTGCCAGCATGCGTACCCCCCATTGCCTTTGCCTGGTGCTCCTTGTTCTCAATGTCTCTGCTTCTGCTTTGAGCATTTGTTGTGACAAAGGTTGCCAGAGACTGAAGCTAATCCAACGTCATCCAACATGGACCTGAGAGCAGTGTTTGGTTGTTTTTTATTTTGTATAATTATATTAGCCTGATAAATAACCCGTGCTCACAGCGTGTGATTGGATAAATCTGGGAAATTCCTCAGAGCCTGCACAAACAGAGAGGCTACTAGAAGAGAGACAACAAGGTGTAGAGCTGGATGAACACAGCAGGCTAAGCAGCATCATAGGAGCAGAAAGGCTGATGTTTCGGGCCTAGACCCTTCATCAGAAAAGGGGGAGGAAGGGGGTTCTGAAATAAATAGGGAGAGAGTGGGAGGCGGATAGAAGAGGGATAGAGGAGAGGATAGGTGGAGAGGACACAAACAGGTCGAAGAGGCGGGGATGGAGCCAGTAAAGACGAGTGTAGGTGGGGAGTTAGGAAGGGGATAGGTCAGTCCAGGGAGGACGGACAGGTCAAGGGGGCGGGATGAGGTT
>NW_025979202.1:0-6185 GCF_021869965.1 Rhincodon typus | reverse complement strand
TCAACTAATACTATGCTGGCTAAGAGCTTGAAAATGAATAACCATATTAATATAATTTCCCAGTAGTACAAAACATTAATAATGCTGAAAAGAGAGGCATTACCGAAACATGACCGAGGGAGGGACAGAACTGGCAGCTCAAAATTCTGGGGTATAGATGCTGTAGGAAGGACTGGAGGCAGTTAGAATGTAATACTCGTTTAACAGTCAAAACAGTCAAAGCATCATTAGATTGAGACAATTTCTACAAATATAGCTAGCTCTCTACAGTTCCCTCTTTTAGAATCCTAGGATGTAGATTCATTTTCCAGCAAGGAGTCACTGCTCCAGCCAACAAAAAAAGTCAGATACAAATACATTCCAGAAAAAAAAATCCTGAATTGGTACACTTCTGCGATCAATTCTTTAGATGCGTGTAAGACTTGCAGGTAGCCCCATACTTCTTTGGCCTGAGAAGTCAGCACAGGCTTCTAAATTGAGTCATCAGGGACATTAAATACACCCTTTCCCTTTTTGTGGGAGTGCTTATAGTGAAAATATTAAAGATTACATTGATATCAAAGTACCACATTTGGCAAACCATTGTGGGAAAATTTTAATGTTATTTATTGGCATGAAATCAAAAGATGGCAAACTAAACAGTCTAATCAGGAAATGCCAAGTGAAAAACTGCAACACATTTCTGAAACTATAAAGATGGATCATTTTGATTTTTCACTAGCAGATTAGAAAGTGTGCATGTATCATGTTGATAACAAGAAAAAAAATAACCGGAGACTTTATAGCCTATAAAACCCCGGACATCTGATTTTCTTGCTCTCATAACAAAACTGTTTACTGAATCCTACTCTTCTTGCTGTACGTCCTCGTACACTTAAATATAAAAGCTGCAGTGATCATTAAAATAATTAATAGTAAATCTATATTGTGCCTCAATTTATTTAAAGAGCACCCTGTAACTCTGATTTTAAAATCCGTATATTTTTGTTACGGAACTACATTGCTCCAAGTTTCCATTCCAATAATTGGAAATGGCAAGTAAACCATTTCTTTATTCACACTCTCAGAACCACAAGATTTATTCTTTTCACAAATAATTAAAATCTTACTTTGGGGAATTCTAATGAGCAGCTGAATGCAAAACAGCTTATAACATATTGACTGTTTCTATTTTGAGACTTGCACATTCCAGTGTAATTTTCTTTAATTTTACCTAATAGAACCCATCCTTCTCACCATCTTCATTCAACCTGAATAGCTCTGTTCCACGTATAATACAAGGTAAATCACTACAATTAGATCTCCAATGATTGCATCTAGCTGGCCAATAAAAAAGCAACAGTTAAAAGACCATGGTACAAAACAAAGCAGGAATAAAAACTATGAAAATACTAGCTTCAGAAGTCAAATTTACTGCCGCATTTAACATCATTCCACTTGGACTGAATTGTATTTTCAAAAAGACCATTCACTGATCAAATGTTTATTTTTAAATAAACCTCCTTATTTATTATAAAACATTTATTTATAATCTACTCAATTTGATCTTGAAATATAAAATTATTGACTTGTGTTTCTTCTAGTCCCATTATCTAAAATTCTATTATTTTGGAACATCAGTCCAAATTATTTTAATTGTTACTAGTAACAGATTATTAACCACCTTCCACCAGAATGGATTTCCAGTGTGACATGCACTGGAAAAGAATGACATTGGGAATAACATTTCACATAGCTCAAAATAAAGCAGCAGCAAATTAGAATCACAATGTTGCAGAGTACATGAAAAGCAAAGTGTTGAGTTTCCAATGGCTCAATCAGGACCTACAAAACAGAGAACAACCAATACTGATTGACCACTCACCAAACATTTTAAAAAAGGTGAACCAATTGAATCACAAAGCAATTTTGAAAATCTTCAATTTCCCTTTCCCGCTTCATAACCAACATTTCAAATGTCCAATTAGGTCTTAGAAAACAAAAGTAGCAAGCAATTACATTTTACGATAAATAAAGTAACCACTGAAATAGCTCCTTGTATTTTTTTTTAAAACCCATGCTTTTACTTGAAGATCTCAATCTCACTCTAAAACCAGATTTTGACATTAATATTTTTATTTACAGTTGTGTATATGGGGATGAAGACAGATTTTGAACTTTTAAGCATCTATAGCATGCAACATATAGCAGGATACTCAGCATTTCATTAGTGCAACTAATATAATAATTCTCATTCGGCTTTTAAAATTAAAGCTAGTGGATGACTTTCAAAAACTGTTTTCTGGCAAGATATGTACTTTAAAAAGGGTGTCTGTGGGAGTGAGAGATTAATTTAACACAAGAGAATGTGAACCAATGATCCTCAGACTAATATCTTCCAAATTCACCAACTAGATCTAAAAGGACGAGGGCAGAAAATACAGGGAAATACTATCACCTACAAGGTGCCCTCCGAGCTGGTCACCACCCTGACTTGGAAATATACCATTGTTCATTCAGTGTTGCTGATTCAAAATCCTGGAACTCACCACCTCCTCAAGAGCATTAAGGATGGGCAATAAATGCAGCCTTTACCCAGCAAAGCCCACATTGCATTGAAAAGGTTTTCCCCCGTGTTTACGTTATTAAAAGGGAGCACCAAACCAAGAGATAGAAACATAAAAAGACACAACTTAACTTAATTTTAGAAACATCTCAAACAGAAAGGTGAAACTTGAACCTTTAGCAATTCTTATAAGAGAAAAAGATTAGCAGGAAAAAAAAATTTTAACACGAGATAAAGAAAGACATAAAAACAATTATACAACACTAGTAAGAATCACTGAAACCATTATATCCAGGTATCGCTTTGAAACAGCAGCTTCTAGACCAGGGTTCACTCAAGTGCGTTGGACTTTTCTGTTGTTTTTTTATATTAAAAATGCATTGTAGTGATTGAACCAACATCAGCCAGGTGGATCTCAGAGTATGACTTCCTGTTTGGACCAGGGTAACAGCCCCAATCAGGGAGCCCTGGCTGACAGATATAAACAGGAGTATCAGGGGTTCTGTTCATTCTAGGAGCCAGCTTTGTGCTAGCTTGGTCAGTGTCTCGTACTATGCACCTGTGAATGAAGGGTGACTTTGTGGAGTTATTTCACATATGATGGAGCTAACCTCACATTCCACCTATCCCAAATCTTTCAAATCTCACATTTTTCTTCATAATTGCACACAATCTATGCTCCCTCTTCACACTTCCACATAGTCCCAAGTTTCTATATCACAGTAGTATCTAGCCACTTCTACTAAACTCCAGAAGCATTCCAAAGTATAACATGGACAAAAGGTCAAGAATAAACTCAGTCGAGCTAAACGGCTCTCTCCGCACTTAATATTGGATACATACTTTAAACAGGTTAATTTCACATGCCATTTTCCAGTTTATGTTGAGCTTCAAAATGATCAGTAATAACAAATAATGTAAGTGAATATAGATATACTTATTTTTAGATTCCATATTTATGAACAAAAGCACAGAATTTGACAGTGAAAACCTTCATGATTTATTCAAGTATTTGTAATTCAACGACCCAATGGACAGACTTGCGTGGTATAAAGGTGCCCATTATAAAACAGTATCTCCCTATACTCAAGGTGAGAAAATAAAACCTTTGATCTGTAAATGGTTTACAAATAAATAGTTACACATGTATTACACGTACTTCGCTGTGTATTAGCATAATTTTTTTCTAAGTCTTGCGTACAGTACGTACCAATTGTCACACTTAATTGCTATCACACTAGTTGATCCATTTAATAATCCATATTATTTATCGTAATCCAAATTATTACAAAAACATAAATCCACCAACTAGTCACGAGTAACAGAATAGATCTGTTAGCACATACTATCAAAAGTTTTGATACTATACATCCTTCTGACTTACAGGAACACTAGTCTTTACAAAGGACGTGGGTTGCAAGCACAAGTAACTCTCAGCTGCATTCCAAAAAATATAAAACATTTATTGGCCAAGTTTTGACAATTGAAAGCCTAAAGACAAAAAAATTTAAAGCAGTCTTGTGCTCATCTAAAGCAGCTACATGCTCAGGAGGGGCACTTAGGTATGAAGATGAAACATTTATCCAATATTATTTTAAAATATTATTTTTCCTTGCTGATCTCACAATAATTGTTCATGGAATTTCATTAGAAATTTACAAACTAGCCGGGATATAATTCATCACAGTTACCAGTTACGATCTAGAATATCTCTCCCCTTTTTCAAAGCCATCAGACTCAATTTTAGGTTTGCCAAATATCGGATTAAATCTCAAAAGTGCCACCAGAACAAGAGGACATTTACCTAAATCCAAGCTCAAAAACAGATACTCAAATGCTGCCAAATGCCAGGACTAACCCAGAGCACTAGAAAACACGATAACTCAAATGATCATAATTGCAAAGTATCAGGATATCTTTCTTGCTAATTGTTCTTCTCAGTCCTCAGCTTTAACAAAAGGAAGCAAGAGCAAAGCAAAGCCTTTTCATCTGAAAATCAGGGTTACACAATGTAATCCTCACAGCACTTGATAAAATATATCCTTGAATGCTTTCTAATAAATCAGAATTCATCATTATTGTACTGTTAATGTCAACCAGTATGGCACATATCCCACAAGTTATAAAACAAAATGTGTGTTTCAATCTGCCACAAAATGAACACCAAATGAACATAACCTGGGTGACTCCTCATTTGAGAACTTCGATTCATAACACTAACGCACCAATCATTTAGAATTGACAGCTAATATTGCCAGACTTCTTTCCCACAATGAGGAAAAGGCTAAAGAACACATAACTTTTTTTTAAATTATATAAAATACAGCCATCGCCATGGCACATTTATTATTTAGTATGAGTGGTATTGGAGTTCCACCTCAATCAAAGCATACTATTAAATGTTAATCCAAGGACAGTTCTATGCATTTCAGCAAATCTAGAAGTTGTCAGACTAGAAACAAAATAAACTACATTCAGAGATGTATAGTAATCACAGAATCACACAGCACAGAAGGTGCCCAGTCAGCCCAAAGCTTATTTTGGCTTTTTGGAACAATGCAATTAATAAGACCTGCCCACTCTTTCTCCATATTCTTGCAATTTTTGCCTTTCCAATATATATAAAATATGGCACAGACATTTCACTAAATTAAAATACATGCAATGTGGTTTTCTAATGGACAATACATACACTTGTCATAAAAGACATTTTATTGAATCATTTCAATTGTATTAAGTTTCACTTATTTAACTGGTTTCATGTCACTGCTTCAGCTGCTATGCCCATTAAATTACACAATAAACAGTTCATAAAATTCAAAGTGCTTCTAGATTTCCATCTTACATAAAGAAATTCCTCTGGGGTAGAAGATCTAGATTCAAGTCCCATCTGTCCTACAACTATGTCAATGGCATGTCTGTACAGGTTGATTAAAGATAATTAATTAATTTTAAGTTTCCTTTCGCCTCTGCTGTTCAACTATGTATTATAGTCAGGCTTACCTCAAAGTCGTAATGGGGATGGACATTTATAACCAAAACTAAATACAGCAAAGGGGCTTTACAAATCTTTCACCTATTCATTTCCCATCTCATCCTTTGGTTTTATTTTATTTATTCACTTATTCAGTGAGGAAGTGGGTGGTGCTGCATGGGCCAATTTATTGTCCATCCTTGTTGCCTTTGAGAAGTGGATGGTGAGCTGCTTTCTTAATCCATTGCAGTCCATTTGGTGTAGGCAGACTCAATGCCACAGCAAGGGAATTTCAGGATACTGACCCAGCGCCACTGAAGGAACGGTGATATTTTCCAAAATCAGGTCAGTGAGTGGCTTGGAGGCAAACCTTCAGGTTGTAGTACCCCATGTACCAGCTCCCTTTCCTTCGAGATGGTAGTGATTATGGATTTTGAAGGTGCTGCAGGACCCTTGGCCTTGCTGCAGTGCACCTTGTAAATGGTGCACACTGCCGCTCCAGACTCTCGGTGGCGTACGGACTGAAAGTTTGTGGATGTGGTGCCAAACAAGCAGCTGCTTTATCCTGGATGGTATTAAGCTTCTTGACTACTGTTGGAGATAACAAGGTATGGAGCTGGATGAGCACAGCAGGCCTGGCAGCATCAGAGGAGCAGGAAAGCTGAC